>NC_052151.1:224307939-224334283 GCF_902713615.1 Scyliorhinus canicula | reverse complement strand
GAGGGGAAGGTGGGGACGGTGATTAAAGAGGGGGAAGGTGGAGACGGTGATTAAAGAGGGGGTGGAGATGGTGATTAAAGAGAGGAAGGTGGAGACGGTGATTAAAGAGGGGGAAGGTGGGGACGGTGATTAAAGAGGAAGGTGGAGACGGTGATTAAAGAGGGGGTGGAGATGGTGATTAAAGAGAGGAAGGTGGAGACGGTGATTAAAGAGGGGGAAGGTGGGGACGGTAATTAAAGAGGGGGAAAGGGATTCAGGGTAAGGGGAAAATCAAAGAGAAGGTCGGGAAGAGGAGTAAAGAAGGAGAGGGGAGCTGGGGTCAGGAAAGGGACAGGGGAGCTGCGAGAGAGGAAAAGGACAGGGGAGCTGGGAGAGAGGAAAAGGACAGAGGAGCTGGGAGAGAGGAAATGGACAGAGGAGCTGGGAGAAGGGGAAAAGGACAGGGGAGCTGGGAGAAGGGGAAAGGACAGGGGAGCTGGGAGAGAGGAAAAGGACAGGGGAGCTGGGAGAAGAGGAAAAGGACAGGGGAGCTGGGAGAAGGGGAAAGGACAGGGGAGCTGGGAGAGAGGAAAAGGACAGGGGAGCTGGGAGAAGAGGAAAAGGACAGGGGAGCTGGGAGAAGGGGAAAGGACAGGGGAGCTGGGAGAGAGGAAAAGGACAGGGGAGCTGGGAGAAGAGGAAAAGGACAGGGGAGCTGGGAGAAGGGGAAAGACAGGGGAGCAGGGGGATAGGAAAAGGACAGGGGAGCTGGGAGAAGAGGAAAAGGACAGGGGAGCTGGGAGAAGAGGAAAAGGACAGGGGAGCTGGGAGAAGAGGAAAAGGACAGGGGAGCTGGGAGAAGAGGAAAAGGACAGGGGAGCTGGGAGAAGAGGAAAAGGACAGGGGAGCTGGGAGAAGGGGAAAGACAGGGGAGCTGGGAGAGAGGAAAAGGACAGGGGAGCTGGGAGAAGAGGAAAAGGACAGGGGAGCTGGGAGAAGGGGAAAGTGACAGGGGAGCTGGGAGAAGAGGAAAAGGACAGGGGAGCTGGGAGAAGGGGAAGGGCAGCGGAGCTGGGAGAGAGGAAAAGGACAGCGGAGCTGGGGGATAGGAAAAGGACAGGGGAGCTGGGGGATAGGAAAAGGACAGGGGAGCTGGGAGGGAGGAAAAGGACAGGGGAGCTGGGAGAAGAGGAAAAGGACAGGGGAGCTGGGGGATAGGAAAAGGACAGGGGAGCTGGGAGGGAGGAAAGGGACAGGGGAGCTGCGAGAGAGGAAAAGGACAGGGGAGCTGGGAGAAGGGGAAAGACAGGGGAGCTGGGAGAGAGGAAAAGGACAGTGGAGCTGGGGGATAGGAAAAGGACAGTGGAGCTGGGAGGGAGGAAAAGGACAGTGGAGCTGGGAGGGAGGAAAAGGACAGTGGAGCTGGGAGAGAGGAAAAGGACAGTGGAGCTGGGAGAGAGGAAAAGGACAGGGGAGCTGGGAGAGAGGGAAAGGACAGGGGAGCAGGGGGATAGGAAAAGGATAGGGGAGCTGGGAGGGAGGAAAGGGACAGGGGAGCTGGGAGGGAGGAAAGGGACAGGGGAGCTGGGAGAGGAGGCAATGAAGAGGTTACTCAAGGAGGTGGCGGAATAGGTAGCACGGTAGCATGGTGGTTAGCATAAATGCTTCACAGCTCCAGGGTCCCAGGTTCGATTCCCGGCTGGGACACTGTCTGTGCGGAGTCTGCACGTCCTCCCCGTGTGTGCGTGGGTTTCCTCCGGGTGCTCCGGTTTCCTCCCACAGTCCAAAGATGTGGGGGTAGGTGGATTGGCCATGCTAAATTGCCCGTAGTGTCCTAAAAAGTAAGGTTAAAGATGGGGTTGTTGGGTTACGGGTATAGGGTGGATACATGGGGTTGAGTAGGGTGATCATTGCTCGGCACAACATCGAGGGCCGAAGGGCCTGTTCTGTGCTGTACTGTTCTATGTTCTATTTAATAGGGAAAGTATTTCATGGACAGGTGTAAGTAGAGTAGAGGATTGCAGTGAGGGAGATGGCAAGTTTGGACAAAGGTCCTGTTTATGAAACGTTCATTTCACTCACATCTACTCAGTTGTTGGGTTTTACAGCTTTTTCTGTTTCTGTCTGCAAATTTCCAGAGATGCAGATTTCTGCTCCTCAATATCTTCTTGCTGTACCTTTCTTCATTTCAACTGATTTGACATGGCAGTGATCCCAAGGCTGCTTCTGTCCTCTCTCTCGTCTATCTCTTCAAATGTATGCCTTACTTTTGCTTTATTTCTGATACTCCCAGCACTTTGTGCAGCTGCAGTTTTGACTCAAGTGCATCTTCATTGCATTCCTTCTATTGCAAACATATCCTTCCCTTTACTCCTGTAAATACTGACATAGCAGGGAGTCTGTCAGTACTGGCACCCTCCTATACACTCCCTGGGTATACACCTGCCCATACACTCCCTGGGTAAGCCCTGTAAATACTCACACACTTCCCTGTGGACCCTCTGTTAACATTGATACACTGATCAGGAACTCTGTGTAAATACTGACTCCTTGACAAGCAGACCAAAACTGTTCACAGTCCTCCATATGCTCACTAATGCTCTATATTACTGCCCTTATACACAAACCCCTTTTGTCTGCCAAGTTGTTTGCTCTATCTGCACTTTAACTTCCTGTGATTCATGTCCAAGGACACCTAAATTGCCCTGAATATGATCGTTTGGTCATTTCTCATCTCCTTAAAAATATTCCACTTTCTCATGCTTCTTACCCAAGTGCATAATTTCACACTTCACTGCCACGTTCTTGCTCGCTCACCTATCCTCTCTGTATCTTTGGCAGCCTCTTTATTCTGCATTCAGTTTCCTGTCCCACCAGCATCTTCAGCCAACTTGAATTAATTACGGCCGCTCCCCTCATCCGACTCAGCGATATGCATGGGAAGGGCCATTGACCCATGCTACCCGCCACTAGTTCCACTCTGCCGTCTCAAAAATTGCCCTTCTGTTTCTCTTTTCAGTCCTTCATCCATAACGATGCATTAACCGTGATGCCAAGAGCAGGGGAATAGGATTTACTGATTGGTCTGTAAAAGAGGCAGCATAAGCGCGATTGACTGAATGGTCTCCGTGTGTGCCCTGCTGTGCTGCGATTCTGATTCGGGGCTGGTTTAGCACAGTGAGCTAAACAGCTGGCTTGTAATGCCGAACAATGCCAGAAGCGCGGGATCAATTCCCGTACCAGCCTCCCCGAACAGGTGCCGGAATGTGGCGACTGGGGGATTTTCACAGTAACTTCATTGAAGCCTACTTGTGACAATAAGCAATTATTATCATATGTTGCTCCAAGGGCCCAGGTTCGATTCCTGGCTTGGGTCACTGTCAGTGTGGAGTCTACACGCTCTCCCCATGTCTGCGTGGGTTTCCTCCGGGTGCTCCGGTTTCCTCCCACAGTCCAAAGGTGTGCAGATCAGGTGGATTGGCCATGATAAACTGCCCTTAGTGTCCAAAAAGGTTAGGTGAGGTTACGGGGATAGGGTGGCAGTTTGGGGGTAGGGTGAAGGTGGGCTGAGGGGTGCTCTTTCCAAGGGCCAGTGCAGACTCGATGGGTTGAATGGCCTCCTGCACTGTAAATTCTATGATACCTCAGACTCATTCTGTGCCTAATGTCCTTAAAATTTTCCTGAGACCTGGGGGGAGATTCTCTGACCCCGCATCGGGTTGGAGAATCCCCGGGGGCAGCGTGAATCCCGCTCCAACGCCGGCTGCCATCTTCTCCGGTCCCGGTTTTAGGGCGGGGATCGTGGGAGCCATTGGCAGCATCCCCCCTGGCAATTCTCTGGGCCCCGATGGGCCATATGGCTGTCGTTTCTGGCCAGTCCTGCCGGCGTGAAATGGACATGGTTCCACACAGCGGGACCTGGCTAGTAGGCCGGCTGGTACGGTCCGGGGGGAAATCTGGTCCCAGGGGGAGGCCTCCACGGTGGCCTGGCTCGCGATCGGGGCCCACTGATCTGCGGGCGGGCCTGTGCCATTCTCCGACGGCCTCTGTAGGGCTCTGCCATGGCTGGTGCGGGGAATACACCCCCCTGCGTATGCGCAATAATACTCCGGCCGTTCTGCGCAGGCGGTTTGGCGCATGCGCTAACTCGCACCAGCCCTTCAGCGCCGGATGGTGCGGCGCCAACCCTTCCGCCGCAGGGCCGAGCCCCCGGAAGTGCGGAGGATTCCGCAACTTCCGGTTGGCCCGATGCCGGAGTGGTTCGCCCCATTTTTTACGCCGGCGTCGGGAGAATCCCACCCCTGCCACCTGTGACTTCATCCAAGTAGCCCTCGCTGGCTTTCTAAACTATCACCTCTTCTGGAACTTTCCAACTCTTTGCCAATTTGGACCAGTTTGCCAAGGAATCCGCCAGGGCAAGCAGCACTGCTGAACCTTATTTTAATGACACTCCCAGTATTCCATCACACAATGTGGCTTTTCCTTATTGGTAACATGTATTTCTCAATAACATTTCATCCCTTTTCTTTCTCTTTTTCCCAGGATCCTTTGATTCTCTGTGAAAATAGACACCTTCATGTGCTGTTAATTCTCCAGAAAGTTCCGTGTAACTTAAGTCAGGCCTCGAACAAAAATGCTCGACAGCAGCAGCGCTTCGATTCCGGCACCCCCTGGCAAAAGTCACGCAGCCACATCAGCCAGAAATATATTTCATCATCAGGCCCCCAAGATCACACAGCCTATGCTTCATGATATGCATCAGCATCGCATGTCATGGATCAGTATGTCACGGTATAAAATGACCCATTTAACCTTAATGGAACAAGTCCATATGGAATTAAGAGATTTGGGTGTAAGCATCAATATCTTTCTGCCTGTGTTTTCGTCCCAAATGTTTGTTCTGAGAAAAATAATCCAAAATCCAACAAGCAGGCGCTGCACTGACGTTAGTGAGGAAATGTTAGATGGTCAGTGCTGAGGGAGTGCTGCACTATCGAAGGGTTAGTGTTGAGGGAGTGCTGCACTATCAGAGGGTCAGTACACAGGGAGTGCTGCACTGTCAGAGGGTCAGTACTGAGGGAGTGCTGCACTGTCAGAGGGTCAGTACTGAGGGAGCTGCACTGTCAGAGGGTCAGTACTGAGGGAATGCTGCACTGTCAGAGGGTCAGGACTGAGGGAGTGCCGCACTGTCAGAGGGTCAGTACTGAGGGAGTGCTGCACTGTCAGAGGGTCAGTACTGAGGGAGTGCTGCACTGTCAGAGGGTCAGTACTGAGGGAGTGCTGCACTGTCAGAGGGTCAGTACTGAGGGAGTGCCGCACTGTCAGAGCGTCAGTACTGAGGGAGTGCCGCACTGTCAGAGGGTCAGTACTGAGGGAGAGCAGCACTGTCAGAGGGTCAGTACTGAGGGAGTGCCGCACTGTCAGAGGGTCAGTACTGAGGGAGTGCCGCACTGTCAGAGGGTCAGTACTGAGGGAGCTGCACTGTCAGAGGGTCAGTACTGAGGGAGTGCTGCACTGTCAGAGGGTCAGTACTGAGGGAGCTGCACTGTCAGATGGTCAGTACTGAGGGAGTGCCAGACTGTCAGTACTGAGGGAGTGCCACACTGTCAGAGGGTTAGGCCTGAGGGAGTGCTGCACTGTCAGAGGGTCAGTACTGAGGGAGAGCTGGACTGTCAGGGTCAGTACACAGGGAGTGCTGCACTGTCAGAGGGTCAGTACTGAGGGAGAGCTGCACTGTCAGAGGGTCAGTCCTGAAGGAGTTCCGCACTGTCAGAGGGTCAGTACTGAGGGAGTGCCGCACTGTCAGAGGGTCAGTACTGAGGGAGCTGCACTGTCAGAGGGTCAGTACTGAGGGAGTGCTGCACTGTCAGAGGGTCAGTACTGAGGGAGCTGCACTGTCAGATGGTCAGTACTGAGGGAATGCTGCACTGTCAGAGGGTCAGTACTGAGGGAGTGCCGCACTGTCAGAGGGTCAGTACTGAGGGAGTGCTGCACTGTCAGAGGGTCAGTACTGAGGGAGTGCTGCACTGTCAGAGGGTCAGTACTGAGGGAGTGCTGCACTGTCAGAGGGTCAGTACTGAGGGAGTGCCGCACTGTCAGAGCGTCAGTACTGAGGGAGTGCCGCACTGTCAGAGGGTCAGTACTGAGGGAGAGCTGCACTGTCAGAGGGTCAGAACTGAGGGAGTGCCGCACTGTCAGAGGGTCAGTACTGAGGGAGTGCCGCACTGTCAGAGGGTCAGTACTCAGGGAGTGCTGCACTGTCAGATAGTCAGTACTGAGGGAGTGCCAGACTGTCAGTACTGAGGGAGTGCCACACTGTCAGAGGTTCAGCCTGAGGGAGTGCTGCACTGTCAGAGGGTCAGTACTGAGGGAGAGCTGGACTGTCAGAGGGTCAGTACACAGGGAGTGCTGCACTGTCAGAGGGTCAGTACTGAGGGAGAGCTGCACTGTCAGAGGGTCAGTCCTGAAGGAGTTCCGCACTGTCAGAGGGTCAGTACTGAGGGAGTGCCGCACTGTCAGAGGGTCAGTACTCAGGGAGTTCCGCACTGTCAGAGGGTCAGTACTGAGGGGGTGCTGCACTGTCAGAGGGTCAGTACTGAGGGAGTGCTGCACTGTCAGAGGGTCAGTACTGAGGGAGTGCTGCACTGTCAGATAGTCAGTACTGAGGGAGTGCCGCACTGTCAGACTGTCAGTACTGAGGGAGTGCCACACTGTCAGAGGGTCAGGCCTGAGGGAGTGCTGCACTGTCAGAGGGTCAGTACTGAGGGAGAGCTGGACTGTCAGAGGGTCAGTACTGAGGGAGTGCCGCACTGTCAGAGGGTCAGTACTGAGGGAGAGCTGCACTGTCAGAGGGTCAGTCCTGAAGGAGTCCCGCACTGTCAGAGGGTCAGTACTGAGGGAGCACTGCACTGTCAGAGGGTCAGTACTGAGGGAGCGCCGCACTGTCAGAGGGTCAGTACTGAGGGAGTTCTGCACTGTCAGAGGGTCAGTACTGAGGGAGTGCTGCACTATCAGAGGGTCAGTACTGAGGGAGCGCCGCACTGTCAGAGGGTCAGTACTGAGGGAGTGCCGCACTGTCAGAGGGTCAGTACTGAGGGAGTGCTGCACTGTCAGAGGGTCAGTACTGAGGGAGTGCTGCACTGTCAGAGGGTCAGTACTGAGGGAGTGCTGCACTGTCAGAGGGTCAGTACTGAGGGAGTGCTGCACTGTCAAGAGGGTCAGTACTGAGGGAGTGCCGCACTGTCAGAGGGTCAGTACTGAGGGAGTGCTGCACTGTCAGAGGGTCAGTACTGAGGGAGTGCTGCACTGTCAGAGTCAGTACCGAGGGAAGGCTGCACTGTCAGAGGGTCAGTACTGAGGGA
This sequence comes from Scyliorhinus canicula, assembly GCF_902713615.1. Classification (NCBI taxonomy): domain Eukaryota; kingdom Metazoa; phylum Chordata; class Chondrichthyes; order Carcharhiniformes; family Scyliorhinidae; genus Scyliorhinus; species Scyliorhinus canicula. Next base: position 224,326,943 of record NC_052151.1, on the reverse strand, counting down.
GTGCTGCTCTGTCAGAGGGTCAGTACTGAGGGTGCTGCACTGTCAGAGGGTCAGTACTGAGGGAGTGCTGCACTGTCAGAGGGTCAGTACTGAGGGAGTGCTGCACTGTCAGAGGGTCAGTACTGAGGGAGTGCTGCACTGTCAGAGGGTCAGTACTGAGGGAGTGCTGCACTGTCAGAGGGTCAGTACTGAGGGAGTACTGCACTGTCAGAGGGTCAGTACTGAGGGAGTGCTGCACTGTCAGAGGGTCAGTACTGAGGGAGTGCCGCACTGTCAGAGGGTCAGTACTGAGGGAGTGCTGCACTGTCAGATAGTCAGTACTGAGGGAATGCCAGACTGTCAGTACTGAGGGAGTGCCACACTCTCAGAGGGTCAGTACTGAGGGAGAGCTGGACTGTCAGAGGGTCAGTACACAGGGAGTGCTGCACTGTCAGAGGGTCAGTACTGAGGGAGAGCTGCACTGTCAGAGGGTCAGTCCTGAAGGAGTTCCGCACTGTCAGAGGGTCAGTATTGAGGGAGTGCCGCACTGTCAGAGGGTCAGTACTCAGGGAGTGCTGCACTGTCAGACAGTCAGTACTGAGGGAGTGCCGCACTGTCAGACTGTCAGTACTGAGGGAGTGCCACACTGTCAGAGGGTCAGGCCTGAGGGAGTGCTGGACTGTCAGAGGGTCAGTACTGAGGGAGTGCTGCACTGTCAGAGGGTCAGTACTGAGGGAGAGCTGCACTGTCAGAGGGTCAGTCCTGAAGGAGTCCCGCACTGTCAGAGGGTCAGTACTGAGGGAGCACTGCACTGTCAGAGGGTCAGTACTCAGGGAGTTCCGCACTGTCAGAGGGTCAGTACTGAGGGGGTGCTGCACTGTCAGAGGGTCAGTACTGAGGGAGTGCTGCACTGTCAGAGGGTCAGTACTGAGGGAGTGCTGCACTGTCAGATAGTCAGTACTGAGGGAGTGCCGCACTGTCAGACTGTCAGTACTGAGGGAGTGCCACACTGTCAGAGGGTCAGGCCTGAGGGAGTGCTGCACTGTCAGAGGGTCAGTACTGAGGGAGAGCTGGACTGTCAGAGGGTCAGTACTGAGGGAGTGCCGCACTGTCAGAGGGTCAGTACTGAGGGAGAGCTGCACTGTCAGAGGGTCAGTCCTGAAGGAGTCCCGCACTGTCAGAGGGTCAGTACTGAGGGAGCACTGCACTGTCAGAGGGTCAGTACTGAGGGAGCGCCGCACTGTCAGAGGGTCAGTACTGAGGGAGTTCTGCACTGTCAGAGGGTCAGTACTGAGGGAGTGCTGCACTATCAGAGGGTCAGTACTGAGGGAGCGCCGCACTGTCAGAGGGTCAGTACTGAGGGAGTGCCGCACTGTCAGAGGGTCAGTACTGAGGGAGTGCTGCACTGTCAGAGGGTCAGTACTGAGGGAGTGCTGCACTGTCAGAGGGTCAGTACTGAGGGAGTGCTGCACTGTCAGAGGGTCAGTACTGAGGGAGTGCTGCACTGTCAAGAGGGTCAGTACTGAGGGAGTGCCGCACTGTCAGAGGGTCAGTACTGAGGGAGTGCTGCACTGTCAGAGGGTCAGTACTGAGGGAGTGCTGCACTGTCAGAGTCAGTACCGAGGGAAGGCTGCACTGTCAGAGGGTCAGTACTGAGGGAGTGCTGCTCTGTCAGAGGGTCAGTACTGAGGGAGCTGCACTGTCAGAGGGTCAGTACTGAGGGAGTGCTGCACTGTCAGAGGGTCAGTACTGAGGGAGTGCTGCACTGTCAGAGGGTCAGTACTGAGGGAGTGCTGCACTGTCAGAGGGTCAGTACTGAGGGAGTGCTGCACTGTCAGAGGGTCAGTACTGAGGGAGTACTGCACTGTCAGAGGGTCAGTACTGAGGGAGTGCTGCACTGTCAGAGGGTCAGTACTGAGGGAGTGCCGCACTGTCAGAGGGTCAGTACTGAGGGAGTGCTGCACTGTCAGATAGTCAGTACTGAGGGAATGCCAGACTGTCAGTACTGAGGGAGTGCCACACTGTCAGAGGGTCAGTACTGAGGGAGAGCTGGACTGTCAGAGGGTCAGTACACAGGGAGTGCTGCACTGTCAGAGGGTCAGTACTGAGGGAGAGCTGCACTGTCAGAGGGTCAGTCCTGAAGGAGTTCCGCACTGTCAGAGGGTCAGTATTGAGGGAGTGCCGCACTGTCAGAGGGTCAGTACTCAGGGAGTGCTGCACTGTCAGACAGTCAGTACTGAGGGAGTGCCGCACTGTCAGACTGTCAGTACTGAGGGAGTGCCACACTGTCAGAGGGTCAGGCCTGAGGGAGTGCTGGACTGTCAGAGGGTCAGTACTGAGGGAGTGCTGCACTGTCAGAGGGTCAGTACTGAGGGAGAGCTGCACTGTCAGAGGGTCAGTCCTGAAGGAGTCCCGCACTGTCAGAGGGTCAGTACTGAGGGAGCACTGCACTGTCAGAGGGTCAGTACTGAGGGAGTGCTGCACTGTCAGAGGGTCAGTACTGAGGGAGTGCCGCACTGTCAGAGGGTCAGTACTGAGGGAGTGCTGCACTGTCAGAGGGTCAGTACTGAGGGAGTGCCGCACTGTCAGAGGGTCAGTACTGAGGGAGTGCTGCACTGTCAGAGGGTCAGTACTGAGGGAGTGCTGCACTGTCAGAGTCAGTACTGAGGGAAGGCTGCACTGTCAGAGGGTCAGTACTGAGGGAGTGCTGCACTGTCAGAGGGTCAGTACTGAGGGAGCGCCGCACTGTCAGAGGGTCAGTACTGAGGGAGTGCCGCACTGTCAGAGGGTCAGTACTGAGGGAGTGCTGCACTGTCAGAGGGTCAGTACTGAGGGAGTGCTGCACTGTCAGAGGGTCAGTACTGAGGGAGTGCTGCACTGTCAGAGGGTCAGTACTGAGGGAGTGCTGCTCTGTCAGAGGGTCAGTACTGAGGGAGTGCTGCACTGTCAGAGGGTCAGTACTGAGGGAGTGCCGCACTGTCAGAGGGTCAGTACTGAGGGAGTGCTGCACTGTCAGAGGGTCAGTACTGAGGGAGTGCCGCACTGTCAGAGGGTCAGTACTGAGGGAGTGCTGCACTGTCAGAGGGTCAGTACTGAGGGAGTGCTGCACTGTCAGAGTCAGTACTGAGGGAAGGCTGCACTGTCAGAGGGTCAGTACTGAGGGAGTGCTGCACTGTCAGAGGGTCAGTACTGAGGGAGCGCCGCACTGTCAGAGGGTCAGTACTGAGGGAGTGCCGCACTGTCAGAGGGTCAGTACTGAGGGAGTGCTGCACTGTCAGAGGGTCAGTACTGAGGGAGTGCTGCACTGTCAGAGGGTCAGTACTGAGGGAGTGCTGCACTGTCAGAGGGTCAGTACTGAGGGAGTGCTGCACTGTCAGAGGGTCAGTACTGAGGGAGTGCCGCACTGTCAGAGGGTCAGTACTGAGGGAGTTCTGCACTGTCAGAGGGTCAGTACTGAGGGAGTGCTGCACTGTCAGAGTCAGTACTGAGGGAAGGCTGCACTGTCAGAGGGTCAGTACTGAGGGAGTGCTGCTCTGTCAGAGGGTCAGTACTGAGGGAGTGCTGCACTGTCAGAGGGTCAGTACTGAGGGAGTGCCGCACTGTCAGAGGGTCAGTACTGAGGGAGTGCTGCACTGTCAGAGGGTCAGTACTGAGGGAGTGCCGCACTGTCAGAGGGTCAGTACTGAGGGAGTGCTGCACTGTCAGAGGGTCAGTACTGAGGGAGTGCTGCACTGTCAGAGTCAGTACTGAGGGAAGGCTGCACTGTCAGAGGGTCAGTACTGAGGGAGTGCTGCACTGTCAGAGGGTCAGTACTGAGGGAGTGCTGCACTGTCAGAGGGTCAGTACTGAGGGAGTGCTGCACTGTCAGAGGGTCAGTACTGAGGGAGTACTGCACTGTCAGAGGGTCAGTACTGATGGAGTGCTGCACTGTCAGAGGGTCAGTACTGAGGGAGTGCCGCACTGTCAGAGTGTCAGTACTGAGGGAGTGCTGCACTGTCAGATAGTCAGTACTGAGGGAGTGCCACACTGTCAGAGGGTCAGTACTGAGGGAGAGCTGGACTGTCAGAGGGTCAGTACACAGGGAGTGCTGCACTGTCAGAGGGTCAGTACTGAGGGAGAGCTGCACTGTCAGAGGGTCAGTCCTGAAGGAGTTCCGCACTGTCAGAGGGTCAGTATTGAGGGAGTGCCGCACTGTCAGAGGGTCAGTACTCAGGGAGTGCTGCACTGTCAGATAGTCAGTACTGAGGGAGTGCCGCACTGTCAGACTGTCAGTACTGAGGGAGTGCCACACTGTCAGAGGGTCAGGCCTGAGGGAGTGCTGGACTGTCAGAGGGTCAGTACTGAGGGATGCTGCACTGTCAGAGGGTCAGTACTGAGGGAGAGCTGCACTATCAGAGGGTCAGTACTGAGGGAGCGCCGCCCTGTCAGAGGGTCAGTACTGAGGGAGTGCCGCACTGTCAGACTGTCAGTACTGAGGGAGTGCTGCACTGTCAGAGGGTCAGTACTGAGGGAGAGCTGGACTGTCAGAGGGTCAGTACTGAGGGAGTGCCGCACTGTCAGAGGGTCAGTACTGAGGGAGAGCTGCACTGTCAGAGGGTCAGTCCTGAAGGAGTCCCGCACTGTCAGAGGGTCAGTACTGAGGGAGCACTGCAGTGTCAGAGGGTCAGTACTGAGGGAGTGCTGCACTGTCAGAGGGTCAGTACTGAGGGAGTGCCGCACTGTCAGAGGGTCAGTACTGAGGGAGTGCCGCACTGTCAGAGGGTCAGTAGTGAGGGAGTGCCGCACTGTCAGAGGGTCAGTACTGAGGGAGTGCTGCACTGTCAGAGGGTCAGTACTGAGGGAGTGCCGCACTGTCAGAGGGTCAGTACTGAGGGAGTGCCGCACTGTCAGAGGGTCAGTACTGAGGGAGCCGCACTGTCAGAGGGTCAGTACTGAGGGAGTGCTGCACTGTCAGAGGGTCCGTACTGAGGGAGTGCCGCACTGTCAGAGGGTCAGTACTGAGGGAGTGCTGCACTGTCAGAGGGTCAGTACTGAGAGAGTGCCGCACTGTCGGGGGTCAGTACTGAGAGAGTGCTGCGCTGTCAGAGGGTCAGTACTGAGGGAGTGCTGTACTGTGAGAGAAGGACTGACGTGGCACTGCACTGTTAGAAGGGCAGTACTAAGGGAGCGCGGTACTGAGGTGTTAAGCTACCAGACCAGATCCCAACCTTTATTCGGAAACCGGAAGAGAACCTCAAACAATTTTTCTATTTGTAAAGTTATGCAGAAAGGCTACTTAACCCCAGGAGTGACCCTGACCCAACAGGTATCTTTTTTTGCTGAAATGAACTTTCATTTAAACAGAGAATTAACCGCACATTACCATTTTAAAAAATAGCTTGACAATGATCAGTGAAACAGTTCTTCATTAAAAAGAAAAACCTGAACTTAGTATCTACACTGACCACTAATTTTAATTAGGCAATCCAAGACAATTCAAATGCTACTTATAAATAAAATTAATACAATTGCTTATGTCCTTGCTATACTGTTGGGAGGGCAGCAGTGAGAGAGCATTGTATTGTTGGACAGGGTGGTACGTGGGCAGGGCATGCAACTCTGTTAAGGATGGTACTGAAGACAGACCGGAAGAACAGGACTGAGGGAGTTCTACCATGTCGGAGGCACAATACTCAGGGAACATTGAACTGTTAGAGACGTGATGCTCCATCAATGACTCCAGAAGCGAGATTGGATGACAATTGAAGGCTTTATTGGACTAGATGTTTCCCCAGCAGCGCAGGTACAAAATGCAGCAGCTGGGGAGTCACAGGCTCTTATACTCCGCTTTACTGGGCGGAACCAGCAGGCAGGCTTCACCAATGATCTTACAGTATCAGGTACCTCCGACACCAATGGTCTGACAGCATCAACCTGGGTACCGTAATACCCCTAATACCGACTGCCACATTCACCCCGTTTAAAAAAATAGTCCGCGGGGGTGGTGGTCTCGCATTATACAGTGGTTGAGGTTATGGTGGTACCCGGTATACATTAGTACAGTGTTTTGCCTCATTACATGTCGCAACTATTTACAGTATTTATTTACATTCATATGTCAAAATGTTGCAATTAGTCGTTGGGGGCCCTGGTCGTCCTCTGCAATCGTTGCAGTTTGGGCGGTGATGCAGGCTCGGGCATCCGTGGCTCTGGGAGCGTGGCTTCGGCTTCTTCGGTAGCTTCATCACCTCTAGTTGGGACCAGTGGGAGGACCGATCCACCTGGGAGGTTCCAACTGTCAGGGTCAGTACTGAGCGAGTGCTGCACTGTCAGAGGGTCAGTACTCAGGGAGTGCTGCACTGTCAGGGTCAGTACTGAGGGAGTGCTGCACTGTCAGGGTCAGTACTGAGGGAGTGCTGCACTGTCAAGAGGGTCAGTACTGAGGGAGTGCCGCACTGTCAGAGGGTCAGTACTGAGGGAGTGCTGCACTGTCAGAGGGTCAGTACTGAGGGAGTGCTGCACTGTCATAGGGTCAGTACTGAGGGAGTGCTGCACTGTCAGAGGGTCAGTACTGAGGGAGTGCTGCACTGTCAGAGGGTCAGTACTGAGGGAGTGCCGCACTGTCAGAGGGTCAGTACTGAGGGAGTGCTGCACTGTCAGAGGGTCAGTACTGAGGGAGTGCTGCACTGTCAGAGGGTCAGTACTGAGGGAGTGCCGCACTGTCAGAGGGTCAGTACTGAGGGAGTGCAGCACTGTCAGAGGGTCAGTACTGAGGGAGTGCTGCACTGTCAGAGGGTCAGTACTGAGGGAGTGCTGCACTGTCAGAGGGCCAGTACTGAGGGAGTGCTGCGCTGTCAGAGGGTCAGTACTGAGGGAGTGCCGCACTGTCAGAGGGTCAGTACTGAGGGAGTGCTGCACTGTCAGAGGGTCAGTACTGAGGGAGTGCTGCACTGTCAGAGGGTCAGTACTGAGGGAGTGCCGCACTGTCAGAGGGTCAGTACTGAGGGAGTGCTGCACTGTCAGAGGGTCAGTACTGAGGGAGCGCCGCACTGTCAGAGGGTCAGTACTGAGGGAGTGCTGCACTGTCAGAGGGCCAGTACTGAGGGAGTGCCGCTCTGTCAGAGGGTCAGTACTGAGGGAATGCCGCACTGTCAGAGGGTCAGTACTGAGGGAGTGCTGCACTGTCAGAGGGTCAGTACTGAGGGACGGCTGCACTGTCAGAGGGTCAGTACTGAGGGAGTGCCGTACTGTCAGAGGGTCAGTACTGAGGGAGTGCCGCACTGTCAGAGGGTCAGTACTGAGGGAGTGCTGCATTGTCAGAGGGTCAGTACTGAGGGAGTGCCGCACTGTCAGAGGGTCAGTACTGAGGGAGTGCTGCATTGTCAGAGGGTCAGTACTGAGGGAGTGCCGCACTGTCAGAGGGTCAGTACTGAGGGAGTGCCGCACTGTCAGAGGGTCAGTACTGAGGGACGGCTGCACTGTCAGAGGGTCAGTACTGAGGGAGTGCTGCACTGTCAGAGGGTCAGTACTGAGGGAGTGCTGCACTGTCAGAGGGTCAGTACTGAGGGAGTGCCGCACTGTCAGAGGGTCAGTACTGAGGGAGTGCCGTACTGTCAGAGGGTCAGTACTGAGGGAGTGCTGCACTGTCAGATGGTCAGTACTGAGGAAGTGCTGCTCTGTCAGAGGGTCAGTACTGAGGGAGTGCTGCATTGTCAGAGGGTCAGTACTGAGGGAGTGCTGCACTGTCAGAGGGTCAGTACTGAGGGAGTGCTGCACTGTCAGAGGGTCAGTACTGAGGGAGTGCCGTACTGTCAGAGTGTCAGTACTGAGGGAGTGCCGCACTGTCAGAGGGTCAGTACTGAGGGAGTGCCGCACTGTCAGAGGGTCAGTACTGAGGGAGTGCCGCACTGTCAGAGGGTCAGTACTGAGGGAGTGCTGCACTGTCAGAGGGTCAGTACTGAGGGAGTGCAGCACTATCAGAGAGTCAGTACTGAGGGAGTGCCGCACTGTCAGAGGGTCAGTACTGAGGGAGTGCCTCACTGTCAGAGGGTTAGTACTGAGGGAGTGCTGCACTGTCAGAGGGTCAGTACTGAGGGAGTGCTGCACTGTCAGAGGGTCAGTACTGAGGGAGTGCTGCACTGTCAGAGGGTCAGTACTGAGGGAGTGCGGCATTATTGAGCAGCCATTGTGTTAACTCCATTTCCCTTTGTTTCCAGTACAATCTAACTGACTAATGGATTACAATTAACATGAGAGAGAAACGGGTCATTTTTAATTGTCAAAATCAGCCGGCTAAGATGTTGGCATGGGAGCATCCTGAGGTCATTTCGCCCTCTGGGGTGCCTGCACAGTGGGTATGTCACAGGACTGCAAATCTGGAGATCCAGGTCAATGTTCAAGGATCATGGGGTAAAATGGCAACTGATGGAATTTAAAATCAAGTTACAACATTTGGAATGAATAAAAGTCTCTGGAATCGTGACCATGAAACAATTGTAAACACCCATCTGGTTCACTCATCCCCAATCTAGCCTACATGTGACTCCAGGTCTGCAGCATTGTGCATGACCATTAACTGTTCTCTGAAATAGTCTCTCAGGCAGCTCTATTCAGGGTAATTAAGGATGGGCCACACTTGCCAGAAATGCCTAGGTCCCATGTGAATGAATAACAATATCTCAAGTGTTTGCCATTCAGGGACATCATAGCTGATATGTATCTCAATTGCATCTATTCACCCTGATGTCATCATCCTTAATAGCGTTGTAGATCTTGAAACTTTCCAATTGAATGTCAGCATCATTTTTCTTTAAGGATGATTGTGATTGAGTTCCAGATTTCCACGACCCTTTGAAGTAGTGCATCCTGACATTACCCTGAACGGTCAATTTGGATGTTACTGTTCCGTTCCAAAGGAGAGTCATATTGTTTTTCTCTCTCCACATCTGCAGGCTGAGCTGATCTTTTGCAATACTTACTGTTTTTATTTCATATCTATCGCACCTTCAGCATTTTGCCTTTATTTCAAAGTTTATTCCCTACTCTTCCTTTCACACCGCCCCTACCAACTCTCCTAGCCCCACCGGAGAAAATAATTTCTCTCGAATTCCTGCAGTGCAGAAGGAGACCATTTGGCCCATCAAGTCTGCATCGACCCTTTGAAAGAGAACCCACCCAGCCTCATAACTCCACCTAATCATCTGTGTGTCTTTGAACATTAAGGGGAAATTCTATATTGTCAATCCACCTAACCGACACATCTTTGGGCTGTGGGAGGAAACCCACGCGGACACGGGGAGAACGCACAAACTCCAGTCACCCGAGGCAAGAATTGAATCTAGGTCTAATCCAAGCACCCCCACACCCCGCCCTGCAGCATGAAATTGAGCTTGGGTTTATAGCGATTGCTAGTAATTTTGTGATAGAAGTCTCAAAACGTAGATATTCTCACCTGGTAGCTTTGTTAACTCTAGCTCTGTTTCTTTTTCTCTACAAACATGCCCAATCGATAGGCCATTGAGATAATGATCGGAATGATTGAGATGCTGTTTGGCATTCCACTTATTTTTTCAGAGAGCTATTCATACCCTTCAATTATTGGAGCACCTTGGTTCACAGGAATCTGGGTAAGTACATTGTGGAAAGTACAATTCAGAGGAATGTAAAGCGCAAATGAAAATATAAATATGGAAATGCAGGGGCAACTTTATTGTGTCGCGCTCACCCACCCACATCTGATAGAAAGAATTAAAGTGATTCAAGGTGTCTGATAAAAAAAACATGAAGATGGATCTTCTACAAAGAACAAAGAAAGGTGCAGCACAGGAACAGGCCCTTCGGCCCTCCAAGGCTGTGCCGACCGTGCTGCCCGTCAAAACTAAAATCTTCTATACTTCCGGGGCCCCTCTATTCCCATCCTATTCGTGTACCCATCAGATGCCTCTTAAATGTTGCTACTATGCTTCCACCACATACTCTGGCAATGTGTTCCAGGCACCCACCTCTCCCTGCATGAAAACGTAACCCGCACACATCTCTTAAACTTTCCCTCTCACGGTAACACAGTGCTTAGCACTGTTGCTGCACAGCGCCAGGGTTCCTGGTTTGATTCCCGGCTTGGGTCACTGTCTGTGCAGAACCTGCACGTTCTCCCCGTGTCTGCGTGGGTTTCCTCCGGCTGCTTCGATTTCCTCCCACAGTCCCCAAAGATCTGCTTGTTCGGCGAATTGGACATTCTGAATTCTCCCTCCGAACAGGCGCCGGAATGTGGCGACTAGGGGATTTTCACAGTAACTTCACTGCAGTGTTCATGTCAGCCTACTTGTGACAATAATAAAGATTATTATTATTGAACCTGTGCCCCCTTGTAATTGACACTTCCAACCTTGGAAAAAGCCTCTGACTATCCACCCTGTCTGTGCCTCTCATAATTTTGTAGACCTCAATCAGTTCTCCCCTCAGCCTCCAACTTTCCAGTGAAAACAATCCTGATTTATTCAACCTCCTCACAGCCAACACCCTCGGGACCAGGCAACATCCTGGTGAACCTTCTTTGCACTCTCTCCTAAGCTTCCACATCCTGATAATGTGGTGACCAGAACTGCACGCAATACTCCAAATGTAGCTGCAACATGGTTTCTCAACTCCGGTACTCAGTGCCCTGGCTGATGAAGGTAAGCATGTCATATGCCTTCTTTATCACCTTGGCCATCTGCGTTGCCAATTTTAGGGAACTGTGGACTTGCACGCCCAGATTTCTCTGTATGTTAATGTTCCTCAGGGTTCTGCTATTTACAGTATAATTCATACCTAGATTTGGTCCTCCAAAATGCATCATCTCGCATTTGTCCGGATTCAACTCCATCTGCCATTTCTATGCCCAAGTCTCCAATCTAACTCTCTCCTGTTGTATCCTCTGACAATCCTCGGCACCATCAGCAACTCCGCCAATCTTCGTATCATCGTTCTATGAAGAGGATACAGGATCATGGGGCCAGAAGTAGAAATGGAGTGAATAGGCCTGGCTCAGCTCAGTTGCTAGGTGTCAGACTTGACTCTGGCTCCAAACTGTGTGTTCAAATCCTCAATAAATACTTGAGCTCAAAATTCTCAGCTGACAATCCAAATGCAAAGAAAGAACAAAGAAAAGTACAGCACAGGAACAGGCCCTTCGGCACTTCAAGCCTGCGCCTACTGCTGCCCGTCGAACCTAAAACCTTCTCCACTTCCGGGGTCCGTAACCCTCTGTTCCCATCCTATTCATGTATTTGTCAAGACACCCCTTAAACGGCATTCTCGTCCCTGCTTCCACCACCTCCTCCGGAGCAAGTTCCTGGCACCCACTAGCCTCTCTGGAAAAAAACATCCCTCGCACCTTAAACCCACATCCCCTAGTAATTAACTATTCCAGCCTGGGAAAAAGCTTCCAACGATCCACTCTGTCCATGCACTTGTGGACCTCTATCAGATTGCCCCTCAACCTCACGTTCCAATGAGAACAAGCCAAGTTTATCCACCCTCTCCTCATAGCTAATGCCCTCCATACCAGGCAATATCCTGGCAAATCTCTTCTGCGCCCTCTCCAAAGCCTCCACATCCTTCTGGTAGTGTGGCGACAAGAATTGAACACTATACTCCAAGTGTGGCCTAACTAAGGTTCTATACAGCTGCAGCATGATTTGCCAATTTCTATACTCAATGCCCCGGCCAATGAAGGCAAGCATGCCGTATGCCTTCTTGACTACCTTCTCCACCTGTGTTGCTACTTTCAGTGACCTGTGGACCTGTACACCCTGATCCTTCTGCCGATCAATACTCTTAAGGGTTCTGCCATTTACTGTATATTTCCCACCTTCCAAAATGTATTACCTCACATTTGTCCGGATTAAACTCCATCTGCCATCTCTTTCCCAAGTCTCCAAACTATCTAAATCCTGCTGCATCCTCTGACACTCCTCATCGCTACCCGCAATTCCACCAAGCTTTGTGTCATCCGCAAACTTACTAACCAGACCAATTAGATTTTCCTCCAAGTCATTTATATGGGCTGCCAATGATGACGGTTCCACAAATAGTCACAACCCTCCATTCGGAAACGCACCCTTCCATTGCTACTCTCTGACCGAACCAGTTCTGTATCCATCTTGCCAGCTCACCTCTGATCCGGTGTGACTTCACCTTTTGTACCAGCCTGCCATGAGTGACCTTGTCAAAGACCTTGTCCATATAGACAACATCCACTGCCCTACCTGCATCAATCATCTTCGTCACATTCTCAAAACACTCGAACAGGTTAGTGAGACAAGATCTCCCCTTCACAAAACCATGCTGCCTTAGGAGTAAATCCTGTCTCAAATAAATCTCTCCAATAATTTCCGCACACTGATGTAAGGCTCACTGGCCTATAATTTCATCGATTATCCTTGCGACCTTTCTGTAGCAAAGGAACAACGTTAGCTATTCTCCAGTCCTCTGCGGCCTCACCTGCATGCCAGTGAGGATACAAAAATTTCTGTCAAGGCCCCAGCTCCCCTGTCCCTTGCCCTTCTCCCAGCTCCCCTGTCCCTTACCCCTTCCCTCAGCTCCCCAGTCCCTTCCCCCAGCTCCCCATCCGTTACCCCTTCACCCAGCTCCCATGTCCCTTTCCCCTTCTCCCAGCTCCCCTGTCCCTTCCCTCAGCTCCCAGTCCCTTACCCCAGCTCCCCTCTCCCTTACCCCTTCCCTCAGCTCCCCATCCCTTACCCTTCTCCCAGCTCCCCTGTCCCTTACCCCTTCTCCCAGCTCCCCTGTCACTTACCCCTTCTCCCAGCTCCCCTGTCACTTTCCCCTTCTCCCAGCTCCCCTGTCCCTTTTCCCAGCTCCCCTGTCACTTTCCCTTTCTCCCAGCTCCCGTCCCTTACCCCTTCTCCCAGCTCCCCTGTCCCTTACCCCTTCCCCCAGCTCCCGTCCCTTTCCTCTCTCCCAGCTCCCCATCCCTTACCCCTTCTCCCAGCTCCCCTGTCACTTTCCCCTCCCAGCTCCCCTGTCCTTTTCCCCTTCTCCCAGCTCCCCTGTCCCTTTCCTCTGTCCCAGCTCCCCTGTCACTTACCACTTTTCCCAGCTCCCCTGTCACTTTCCCCTTCCCTCAGCTCCCCATCCCTTTCCCCTTCCCCAGCTCCCCATCCCTTACCCCTTCTCCCAGCTCCCCTGTCCTTTTCCCCTTCTCCCAGCTCCCCTGTCCCTTCTCCCAGCTCCCCCGTCCCTTCCCTCAGCTCCCCAGTGCCTTACCCCAGCTCCCTTCTCCCTTACCCCTTCCCTCAGCTCCCCATCCTTTACCCCTTCTCCCAGCTCCCCTGTCACTTTCCCCTTCTCCCTGCCCTCCTGTCCCTTACCCCTTCTCCCAGCTCCCCTGTCACTTTCCCCTTCTCCCAGCTCCCCTGTCCCTTACCCCTTCTCCCAGCTCCCCGTCACTTACCCCTTCTCCCAGCTCCCCTGTCACTTTCCCCTTCTCCCAGCTCCCCTGTCCCTTTTCCCAGCTCCCCTGTCACTTTCCCTTTCTCCCAACTCCCCTGTCCCTTACCCCTTCTCCCAGCTCCCCTGTCCCTTACCCCTTCTCCCAGCTCCCCAGTCCCTTTCCTCTCTCCCAGCTCCCCATCCCTTACCCCTTCTCCCAGCTCCCCTGTCACTTTCCCCTTCTCCCAGCTCCCCTGTCCTTTTCCCCTTCTCCCAGCTCCCCTGTCACTTTCCCAACTCCCCTGTCCCTTTCCTCTCTCCCAGCTCCCCTGTCACTTACCCCTTTTCCCAGCTCCCCTGTCACTTTCCCCTTCCCTCAGCTCCCCATCCCTTTCCCCTTCCCCAGCTCCCCATCCCTTACCCCTTCTCCCAGCTCCCCTGTCCTTTTCCCCTTCTCCCAGCTCCTCTGTCCCTTCTCCCAGCTCCCCTGTCCCTTCCCTCAGCTCCCCAGTCCCTTACCCCAGCTCCCCTCTCCCTTACCCCTTCCCTCAGCTCCCCATCCCTTCTCCCAGCTCCCCTGTCACTTTCCCCTTCTCCCTGCCCCCTGTCCCTTACCCCTTCTCCCAGCTCCCCTGTCACTTTCCCCTTCTCCCAGCTCCCCTGTCCCTTCTCCCAGCTCCCCTGTCCCTTACCCCTTCTCCCAGCTCCCCTGTCACTTTCCCAGCTCCCCTGTCCCTTACCCCTTCCCCCAGCTCCCCGTCCCTTTCCTCTCTCCCAGCTCCCCTGTCCTTTTCCCCATCTCCCAGCTCCCCTGTCACTTACCCCTTTTCCCAGCTCCCCTGTCACTTTCCCCTTCCCCCAGCTCCCCAGTCCCTTTCCTCTCTCCCAGCTCCCCTGTCCTTTTCCCCTTCTCCCAGCTCCCCTGTCACTTACCCCTTTACCCAGCTCCCCTGTCACTTTCCCCTTCCCTCAGCTCCCCATCCCTTACCCCTTCTCCCAGCTCCCCTGTCCTTCTCCCAGCTCCCCTGTCCCTTTCCCCTTCTCCCAGCTCCCCTGTCCCTTTCCCCTTCCCCCAGCTCCCCTGTCCCTCACCCCTTCTCCCAGCTCCCCTGTCCTTTTCCTCTTCTCTCATCTCCCCTGTCCCTTTCCTCTCTCCCAGCTTCCCTGTCCCTTTCCTCTCTCCCAGCTCCCCTGTCCTTTTCCTCTCTCCCAGCTCCCCTGTCCCTTTCCCCTTCTCCCAGCTCCCCTGTCCCTTACCCCTTCCCCCAGCTCCCCATCCCTTACCCCTTCCCCCAGCTCCCCTGTCCCTTACATAAGAACTAGGAGCAGGAGTAGGCCATCTGGCCCCTCGAGCCTGCTCCGCCATTCAATGAGATCATGGCTGATCTTTTGTGGACTCAGCTCCACTTTCCGGCCCGAACACCATAACCCTTAATCCCTTTATTCTTCAAAAAACTATCTATCTTTACCTTAAAAACATGTAATGAAGGAGTCTCAACTGCTTCACTGGGCAAGGAATTCCAGAGGTTCACAATCCTTTGGGTGAAGAAGTTCCTCCTAAACTCAGTCCTAAATCTACTTCCCCTTATTTTGAGGCTATGTTCCCTAGTTCTGCTTTCACCCGCCAGTGGAAACAACCTGCCCGCATCTATCCTAACTATTCCCTTCATAATTTTTAATGTTTCTATAAGATCCCCCCCTCATCCTTCTAAATTCCAACGAGTACAGTCCCAGTCTACTCAACCTCTCCTCATAATCCAACCCCTTCAGGTCTGGGATTAACCTAGTGAATCTCCTCTGCACACCCTCCAGCGCCAATACGTCCTTTCTCAAGTAAGGAGACCAAAACTGAACACAATACTCCAGGTGTGGCCTCACTAACACCTTATACAATTGCAACATAACCTCCCTAGTCTTAATCTCCATCCCTCTAGCAATGAAGGACAAAATTCCATTTGCCTTCTTAATCACCTGTTGCACCTGTAAACTCATAGCACACCCAGGTCTCTCTGCACAACGGCATGCTTTAATATTTTATCGTTTAAATAATAATCCCGTTTGCTGTTATTCCTACCAAAATGGATAACCTCACATTTGTCAATATTGTATTCCATCTGCCAGACCCTAGCCCATTCACTTAACCCATCCAAATCCCTCTGCAGACTTCCAGTATCCTCTGCACTTTTCGCTTTACCACTTATCTTAGTGTCGTCGGCAAACTTGGACACATTGCCCTTGATCCCCAACTCCAAATCATCTATGTAAATTGTGAACAATTGTGGGCCCAACACTAGCTACTGATTGCCAACCAGAGAAACACCCATTAATCCCCACTCTTTGCTTTCTATTAATTAACCCCTTCACCCAGCTCCCCTATCCCTTCCCCCAGCTCCCCTGTCCATCACCCCTTCTCCCAGCTCCCCTGTCCCTCACCCCTTCTCCCAGCTCCCCTGTCCCTCACCCCTTCTCCCAGCTCACCTGTCCTTTTCCTCTTCTCTCATCACCCCTGTCCTTTTCCTCTCTCCCAGCTCCCCATTCCTTTCCCCTTCTCCCAGCTCCCCATCCCTTTCCCCTTCCCCCAGCTTCCCTGTCCCTTACCCCTTCCCCAGCTCCCCATCCCTTTCCCCTTCTCCCAGCTCCCCTGTCTTACTCCTTCTCCCATCTCCCCTGTCCCTTACCGCTTCTCCCAGCTCCCCTGTCCTTTTCGCCTTCTCCCAGCTCCCCTGTCCTTTTCGCCTTCTCCCAGCTCCCCTGTCCTTTTCGCCTTCTCCCAGCTCCCCTGTCCCTTTCCCCTTCCCCCAGCTCCCCTGTCCCTCACCCCTTCTCCCAGCTCCCCTGTCACTTACCCCTTCTCCCAGCTCCCCTGTCCCTTACCCCTTTTCCCAGCTCCCGTCCTTTTCCTCTTCTCCCAGCTCCCCTGTCCTTTTCCTCTTTCCCAGCTCCCCTGTCCCTTACCCCTTCCCCCAGCTCCCCTGTCCTTTTCCCCTCTCACAGGTCCCCATCCCTTTCCCCATCCCCCAGCTCCCCGTCCTTTTCCCGTCTCACAGCTCCCCTGTCCTTTTCTCCTTCTCCCCGCTCCCCTGTCCTTTTCCTCTTCTCCCAATTCCCCTGTCCTTTTCCCCTTCTCCCAGCTCCCCTGTCCTTTTCCTCTTCTCCCAGCCTAATCCTTTTTCTCTTCTCTCAGGTCCGCAGTATCTCTATAGTGTCTCCCTGGATTAGATCAGTATCTCTATTGTGTCTCTCTCTCTCTGGAATAGATCAGTATCTCTATGGTGTCTCTCTGGATTAGATCAGTATCTCTATGGTCTCTCTCTGGAATAGATCAGTATCTCTATGGTGTCTCTCTCTCTCTGGATTAGATCAGTATCTCTATAGTGTCTCTGGATTAGATCAGTATTTCTATGGTGTCTCTCTGGATTAGATCAGTATCTCTATGGTGTCTCTCTCTGGATTAGATCAGTATCTCTATGGTGTCTGGATTAGATCAGTATCTCTATGGTGTCTCTCTGGATTAGATCAGTATCTCTATGGTGTGTCTGGATTAGATCAGTATCTCTATGGTGTCTGGATTAGATCAGTATCTCTATGGTGTGTCTGGATTAGATCAGTATCTCTATGGTGTCCCTCTGGATTAGATCAGTATCTCTATGGTGTGTCTGGATTAGATCAGTATCTCTATGGTGTCTCTTTGGATTAGATCAGTATCTCTATGGTGTGTCTGGATTAGATCAGTATCTCTATGGTGTCTCTCTGGATTAGATCAGTATCTCTATGGTGTCTCTCTGGATTAGATCAGTATCTCTATGGTGTGTCTGGATTAGATCAGTATCTCTATGGTGTCTGGATTAGATCAGTATCTCTATGGTGTCCCTCTGGATTAGATCAGTATCTCTATGGTGTCTCTTTGGATTAGATCAGTATCTCTATGGTGTCTCTCTGGATTAGATCAGTATCTCTATGGTGTCTCTCTGGATTAGATCAGTATCTCTATGGTGTCTCTGGATTAGATCAGTATCTCTATAGTGTGTCTGGATTAGATCAGTATCTCTATAGTGTGTCTGGATTAGATCAGTATCTCTATGGTGTATCTCTGGATTAGATCAGTATCTCTATAGTGTGTCTGGATTAGATCAGTATCTCTATAGTGTGTCTGGATTAGATCAGTATCTCTATGGTGTCTCTCTGGATTAGATCAGTATCTCTATGGTGTGTCTGGATTAGATCAGTATCTCTATGGTGCCTGGATTAGATCAGTATCTCTATGGTGTCCCTCTGGATTAGATCAGTATCTCTATGGTGTCTCTCTGGATTAGATCAGTATCTCTATGGTGTGTCTGGATTAGATCAGTATCTCTATGGTGTCTCTTTGGATTAGATCAGTATCTCTATGGTGTGTCTGGATTAGATCAGTATCTCTATGGTGTCTCTCTGGATTAGATCAGTATCTCTATGGTGTCTCTCTGGATTAGATCAGTATCTCTATGGTGTGTCTGGATTAGATCAGTATCTCTATGGTGTCTGGATTAGATCAGTATCTCTATGGTGTCCCTCTGGATTAGATCAGTATCTCTATGGTGTCTCTCTGGATTAGATCAGTATCTCTATGGTGTCTCTCTGGATTAGATCAGTATCTCTATGGTGTCTCTCTGGATTAGATCAGTATCTCTATGGTGTCTCTGGATTAGATCAGTATCTCTATAGTGTGTCTGGATTAGATCAGTATCTCTATAGTGTGTCTGGATTAGATCAGTATCTCTATGGTGTATCTCTGGATTAGATCAGTATCTCTATAGTGTGTCTGGATTAGATCAGTATCTCTATAGTGTGTCTGGATTAGATCAGTATCTCTATGGTGTCTCTCTGGATTAGATCAGTATCTCTATGGTGTGTCTGGATTAGATCAGTATCTCTATGGTGCCTGGATTAGATCAGTATCTCTATGGTGTCCCTCTGGATTAGATCAGTATCTCTATGGTGTCTCTCTGGATTAGATCAGTATCTCTATGGTGTCTCTCTGGATTAGATCAGTATCTCTATGGTGTCTCTGGATTAGATCAGTATCTCTATGGTGTATCTCTGGATTAGATCAGTATCTCTATAGTGTGTCTGGATTAGATCAGTATCTCTATGGTCTCTCTCTGAAATAGATCAGTATCTCTATGGTGTTTCTGGATTAGATCAGTATCTCTATGGTGTCTCTCTGGATTAGATCAGTATCTCTATGGTGTGTCTGGATTAGATCAGTATCTCTATGGTGTCTCTCTCTCTCTGGATTAGATCAGTATCTCTATGGTGTGTCTGGATTAGATCAGTATCTCTATGGTGTCTCTGGATTAGATCAGTATCTCTATGGTGTGTCTGGATTAGATCAGTATCTCTGGTGTGTCTGGATTAGATCAGTATTTCTATGGTGTGTCTGGATTAGATCAGTATCTCTATGGTGTCTCTCTGGATTAGATTAGTATCTCTATGGTGTCTCTCTGGATTAGATCAGTATCTCTATGGTGTGTCTGGATTAGATCAGTATCTCTATGGTGTCTCTCTGGATTAGATCAGTATCTCTATGGTGTGTCTGGATTAGATCAGTATCTCTATGATCTCTCTCTGGATTAGAC
>NC_052151.1:224270803-224307439 GCF_902713615.1 Scyliorhinus canicula | reverse complement strand
TTGGAGTCTGAGGGGAAGAGGGACTCTGGAGGGAGGATGGACTCTGGGAGGGAGGGGGGAGTCTGAGGCGAGGAGGGACTCGGGGGGAGTCTGAGGGGAGGAGGGACTCTAGGGGAGGGCGGAGTCTGAGGGGAGGAGGAACTCTGGGGGATTGCTGAGTCTGAGGGAAGGAGGGTCTCTGGGGGAGGGCTGAGCCTGAGGGGAGGAGGGACTCTGGGGGAGGGCGGAGACTGAGGGGAGGGGCTGGAGGAGGGCAGAGTCTGAGGGGAGGAGGGACTCTGGGGGAGGGCAGAGTCTGAAGGGAGGGGGTGTGATGAGAGGTGGAACTCATTGGAGGGTGAGGGAAGGACAATTCATGGGGAAGGGAGAGGGTGAGCGGAGGAGAGACTGGTTTTAGGGGAAGGGGTGAGTGGAGGACGGACTTGGGAGGAGGGATTGAGGGAGGAGGTGAGGGGCTTAGGGGAGTAGGGACTCGGGGGACTGGAGTTTGGAGGGGAGGGAGAGAGAGAATTGGGTGAGTGGAAGAGGGATTCAGGAGGGAGGAGGAGCGCTAGGAGTGGAGTGGAGGGGTTGGAGAGGGATAGTGAAGTGGGGTTGCGGAGTAGACAGGTAGGGAAGAAGTGGGGTAAAGGGGGAGGTGCGAGAGGGGGAGAGGAAGGTGAGAAGGGGGTGGGTGGCACGGAGGAGGTGAGAATTGAACCCTGTACCAGCGGGAGAGTGTGGATCGAGGGGCGGGGGAGAGGTGGAATGGCGGGTTGAGAGGAGGAGAGAAAGATGGGAAGAGGGGAGGATGGTTGGGGACAGGAGAGTGATAATCAGGTAGGGTGGGGGGCTGGAGGGTGGAAGGATCGGGAATGGTGGGACGGGGGGATGGGGAGAGCAGGAGTGTAAGGGAGGGCAGTATGAAGAGGGGGAGGGAGGAGGGCTCGGAGTAGATGAGGGTAGGAGGGAGTGGGAGGGTGGGATGAGAGGGGAGCGAGTGGATGGAAAGGACTAGGGGAGTGGGGAGAGGGGATGAAGGAGGGGGGAGACTGGGAGGAGAATGTGAAGGAGGGGGGGGGGGGGGGGATGAGGTGGTTGGGAATGTTTCCTGGGGTCCGGTTCTGAAGGGGCAGGATGAAAGGTTGTGAGGGGAGGGTGTAATAAGGTGGGAGTGGGCAGAGATGGGGGCAGTGGATAGTGAAAGTAGAGAGATGAGGGAGGTGATGCGGCAGTGGCGAGGAGGGGAGCAAGGTGGGGAGTGAGGTGGATGTAAAGAGGGGGTTGAGTGTACCCTGGGGGCGTGGACTGATGGGGCAGCGTCTGCTCATCATTGACAAACTTTATTTAAAGCGGGCAAGATTGAACAGATAGGGTGGGTCGTTGGAAGTTCCAGGGAATGAGAGGGTTGAAGTTACTGGAGCTTTCATTCGTTTATTGATGGGATGTGGGCTTTGTTGGCTAGACGAGCGTGCATTACCCATCCCTAATTGCCCTCGCGAAGATGGTGGCCTTCTTGAACTCACCTGTACCCTGTGGTGTAGGTATAGTTGCCGTGCTGTCAGGGAGGGAGTTGTGTGAAATCATCACCAGTAAAGGGGCTGCTATTATCCGAAATGATTGATTCAGGAAGCGCGTAAATCGGAAACACCAGGCACAAAGCATCCACCGGCGAGGTAGTGGCTCCCATCCCTTGAACCGACAGCCACTTAAAACTGCCCCTATACCGTTAGGGGACGCATCACATGTCAGCATGGTTAGCTTTCCTGGGTTAGAATGCACCAAGGGGTTTGTGGACCAATGTGTGCTTCACGACTCGGAAGGCTTCCTTTTGGGGCTTCCTCCACTGCCATCACTGATTCTTCTTTAGGAGCTGGTGCAATGGTGCTGCTGTTGTGGCTCAATTCGAAATGAACCTGCCACGATAATTTACCATGCCGGGAAGGATTTGAGCTCGATGACCTTTTTGGGCACTGGGATGTCTAGAGGAGCCTTGACCTTTTCTTCCACGGCATGCAACCCTGTTGCATCAACGCACAATCCTACGTACATCCCTTCTGAGGCCTGGAAAATATACTTTTCGCATTTGGGCCGGATCCCCGTGTCTTGAGACCTCTTTAATACTTCCTCGAGGCTGGCCATGGGCTCTTATGGTGTGGAGCCTGTGGCTAACACGTCATCAAGGTAAACCATCACCGTGGGAATTCCCAGTCGCAGATTTTCCAACATGTACTGGAAGATAACACAGGATGAAGTAACGCCGAATGAACATAAGAACTAGGAGCAGGAGTAGGCCATCTGGCCCCTCGAGCCTGCTCAACCATTCAATGAGATCATGGCTGATCTTTTGTGGACTCAGCTCCACTTTCCGGCCCGAACACCATATCCCTTAATCCCTTTATTCTTCAAAAAACTATCTATCTTTATCTTAAAAACATTTAATGAAGGAGCCTCAACTGCTTCACTGGGCAAGGAATTCCATAGATTCACAACCCTTTGGGTGAAGAAGTTCCTCCTAAACTGTCCTAAATCTACTTCCTCTTATTTTGAGGCTATGGCCCCTAGTTCTGCTTTCACCCGCCAGTGGAAACAACCTGCCCGCATCTATCCTATCTATTCCCTTCATAATTTTATATGTTTCTATAAGATCCCCTTCATCCTTCTAAATTCCAACGAGTACAGTCCCAGTCTACTCAACCTCTCCTCGTAATCCAACCCCTTCAGCTCTGGGATTAACCTAGTGAATCTCCTCTGCACACCCTCCAGTGCCAGTACGTCCTTTCTCAAGTAAGGAGACCAAAACTGAACACAATACTCCAGGTGTGGCCTCACTAACACCTTATACAATTGCAACATAACCTCCCTAGTCTTAAACTCCATCCCTCGAGCAATGAAGGACAAAATTCCATTTGCTTTCTTAATCACCTGTGATCAACTCAATCAACTGTGAATGGTAGTCCAGTAGATTGAAAGAGGCCTATGTGGGCATTAATTGTGGCAAACGTCTGAGACACTCGTCCAACTCCAGGCCCAGATAGACGTAACTAAGGTCCAGTTTTGATTGGCTAATGCCCCCCCTTCCACCCCGCCAGCTTAGTGTAGAGATCCTTGATTCGGGTATTTGGATACCAATCGAGCTGGGCAGCCTGATTGATGGTCAGTTTATTGTCCTCATAATCGTACCATCAGGTTTAAAGACAGGGACTATTGGCGTCGCCCACTCTGAAAACTGAACCAGCTTGATTATGCCCAGCACAGTGACAAATGAAGGTTCCATGATTCGCCATAGTACAGGAGGAGTATATCACAGGCGCAAGCTCTCTGGCCATGACTACCCTTAAGCCTCTTATTTACTCCCTTTTAAATTAAGTTTTATTTACCTCCCTTACATCACCTTTATTTCCCTTATTTTGTTTACTTATATTACTTTACGACCCTGGTTTACATTTATTTGGACTGTTTGTCAGCTGTTGCTCTCCTCCAAAAAAAAATCTTTTTTCTACTCACGACTGCTTCTGAAAGGATCCTTGACGCAAAGTCAATGGGAACATCTGTGTCCGCTCCTGCCCGGACTGAGACTGAGCTTCACCTTCTCCCAGTTTCACCTTACTCCCTGTGGTTCACCCAGTGGTTCACCCAGCTCCTAAAGCACTCTCGTTCAGCCAAGCAGGCACTCAGTGCCACAGCGGTAATTTGTGTGTGTGGAGCCGGAGGACGTAGGTCGGGTTCTAAATGAATACTTTGTGTCGGTGTTCACGCGTGAGCGGGACGGTGATGGTATAGAAATCAGGGAGAGGGTCTGGAATAAAATGGAAGAGATTAACATAGGCAGAGAGAAGGCTTTGAGTGATCTGTCACAGCTTAAAAGTAGATAAATCTCCAGGGCCAGATGAAATGTATCCCAGGCTGTTGAATGAGGTAAGGGGGAAACAGCAGGGGTGCTGGCAATAATTTTCAATTCCTCTTTGGCCACAGGAAAGTTGTCGGAGGACTGGAGGATAGCCAATACGGTACCATTATTAATTATTCCCAGACCGTTCAGGAGAGATGTTCGGAAGAACTTTTTCAATCAAATGGTGACAGGTTTGCAATTCTCTCCCAGCAGTTAGTTGAAGCGAGATCAATTGTTAATTTTAAATCGGAGACAAGTAGGTTTTTGTTAAGCTAAGATATTAAGGGCTATGGGTCAAAGGCAGGTATATAGAGTTAGGTCACCAATCAGCTGTGACCTTATTGAATGGAGGGACAGGCTCGAGGGGCTGAATGGCCTACTCCTATTCCTATGAAAACAAGGTGGGGGAGGGCGGCTTTGGTGGCGAAACCCCACCCAGCTTAGAAAGGAGCCCAAGGAGCTGACGTCCTTTGGTCGGGGAAGGCATGTTCCTGACTCCACTCACTTCCTTTCTACTTTGTGTTTCCCCCTCAGTCACCATTGTCCCCAAGTATAAGACCTGTCCTCTCGTAATCTGGGGTCCTTGGGGTTGATGTTTGGGCCGAGCGCAGCAAGGGGTTTCAGCAATCAATAGTTTAAGATGCTCCCCCCCCCCCACCCCCCCGGTCTCGATTTGGAGGAGATCGTCCCCATAGTGAACCAAACATTCAGGTTTTGAAAACCCTTCCCGGCCCTTTGTGAGTCTCTGGTGGAATATGGAGGGTGAGTTACGGAAGGCCTGTGGCAGACACGTCCAAGTCTATTACTGCCCCTGAAAGGCGAATGTGTACTGGCTCTGCCGTCCTAGGGGAATCACCCAGAAACTGTTGGTGATGTCCAGCACCGTGAAATACTTGGCGTGTGGGGCCTGCCTCGTAGTGGCTTTGGGGCTAGTCGTTACCGCGGGGGGGCCGGGGGGGGGCGGGGGGCGATGATCCAGGTGGTCAATGTTCAGTTGCCAGCAATCGATCGTCAGCCTCCATGACCTGTCCGGTTTTCTTCGCGGCCAAATCGGGAAACTCTTGGTGGAGGTAACGGGAGGCAGTTCTCCCTGCTGTAACAGACTGTGGCTGACTTTGGCCGCCGCCCCTTCGGCTTGCCTGTCTCTGGTGTTTAGGACCGGGGCTCTGTAGAATGACTTCCCCCGTCATCCGGCCATGGTCGTGTTTATGGTTTGCAAATGCCTGTGTGTGCTTCGCAAGGATTCCCTGTGTCCCCGGGTCATCCGTCATGTATGTGGGGTTTATCCAAACTCCCTATCTACATAAGCTCATATCAAAGCTCCAAAACTTGGCTCGTCACTCTGCAACTGGATCCTCGACTTTCTGGCCCATAGACCAAAATGAGTAAGAATAAACAACAATAGTCCTCCTCCACGATAGTCCTCAATACCAGGCCCCCGCAAGGCTGCGTACTGAGCCCTGTACTATATTCGCTATAGACGCACGACTGCATGGTAACATCTGGTTCCAACTCCATCTGCAAGTTTGCTGACAACATGACTGTAGTGGGTTGGATCTCAAACAGCGAGTCAGAATACAGGAGGGAGATAGAGAACCTAGTGGAGTGGCGCAGTGACAACAATCTCTCCCTCAATGTCAGCAAAACTAAAGAGCTGGTCATTGACTTCAGGAAGCAAAGTACTGTACACACCCCTGTCAGCATCAACGGGGCCGAGGTGGAGATGGTTAGCAGTTTCAAATTCCCAACAATCTGTCCTGGTCCACCCGCGTCGACGCTACAACCAATGCCTATACTTCTTCAAGAAACTAAGGAAATTCGGAATGTCCACATTGACTCTTACCAACTTTTACAGGTACACCATAGAAAGCATCCTACCTGCATCACAGCCTGGTATGGCAACTGCTCGGCCCAAGACCGCAAGAAACTTCAGAGAATACCGCCCAGTCCATCACACAAACCTGCCTCCCATCCATTGACTCCATCTACACCTCCCGCTGCCGGGGGAAAGCGGGCAGCATAATCAAAGACCCCTCCCACCCGGCTTACTCACTCTTCCAACTTCTTCCATCGGGCAGGAGATACAAAAGTCTGAGAACACGCACAAACAGATTCAAAAACAGCTTCTTCCCCACTGTTATATAATCTATAATATAATCTTTGTTATTGTCACAAGTAGGCTTACATTAACACTGCAATGAAGTTACTGTGAAAATCCCCTAGTCACCACATTCCGGCGCCTGTTCGGGTGCACAGAGGGAGAATTCAGAATGTCCAATTCACCTAACAGCACGTCTTTCGGGACTTGTGGGAGGAAACCGGAGCACCCAGAGGAAACCCACGCAGACAAGGGGAGAGCGTGCAGACTCCGAACAGACAGTGACCCAAGCCGGGAATCAAACCTGGGACCCTGGAGCTGTGAAGCAACAGTGAAATACCTTCATATGGACTGAACCGATCTCTTCACACATCTTCTCTACTGAGTAGTACTACAGTTCGAATGCTGACTCTATCTGCTCCCTCGCGTCACCCAGTTCCTTTTTCAATTTTAAACTCTCCTCTTCTCTCCCGTGGAGCTGCTCCATACAGCCAGCAATCGGAATCGCTTTACTTAACTTGGAAGCCCGTCTGTCCAACTCTTAATTCAACTCTTGATTTACCTGAGGAAGGAGCAGTGCTCCAAAAGCTAGTAGAAAATAGAACATAGAACATTACAGCGCAGTAAAGGCCCTTCGGCCCTCGATGTTGCTCCGACCTGTGAAACCAATCTAAAGCCCATCTACACGATTACCTTATCGTCCATATGCCTATCCAATGACCATTTGAATGCGTTTAGTGTTGGCGAGTCCACTACTGTTTCAGGCAGGGCATTCCACGCCCTTACTACTCTCTCCGTAAATAACCTATCTCTGATATCTGTCCTATATCTATCTCCCCTCAATTTAAAGCTATGTCCCCTCGTGCCAGACATCACCATCCGAGGAAAAAGGCTCTCACTGTCCACCCTATCTAATCCTCTGGTCATCTTGTATGCCTCTATTAAGTCACCTCTTAACCTTCTCTCTAACGAAAACAGCCTCAAGTCCCTCAGCCTTGCCTCATAAGGTCTTCCCTCCATAGCAGGCAACATTCTGGTAAATCTCCTCTGCACCCTTTCCAATGCTTCCACATCCTTCCTATAATGCGGTGACCAGAATTGCACGCAATACTCCAAATGCGGCCGCACCAGAGTTTTGTACAGCTGCAACATGACCTCATGGCTCCGAAACTCAATCCCTCAACCAATAAAAGCTAACATACCATACGCCTTCTTAACAACCCTCTCAACCTGGGTGGCAACTTTGAGGGATCTATGTACATGGACACCAAGATCTCTCTGCTCATCCACACTACTAAGAATCTTCCCATTAGCCCAATACTCTGTCTTCCTGTTATTCCTTCCAAAATGAATCACGTCCCACTTTTCTGCATTAAACTCCATTTGCCACCTCTCAGTCCAGCGCTGCAGCTTATCCATGTCCCTCTGTAAGTTGTAACATCCTTCCGCACTGTCCACAACTCCACCGACTTTAGTGTCATCTGCAAATTTACTCACCCATGCTTCTACGCACACCTCCAGGTCATTTATAAAAATGACAAACAGTAGTGGCCCCAAAACAGATCTTTGTGGTACACCACTAGTAACTGGACACCAGTCTGAACATTTCCCATCAACCACCACCCTTTGTCTTCTTCCAGCTAGCCAATTTCTGATCCAAACTGCTAAATCACCCTGAATCCCATGCCTCCGTATTTTCTGCAATACCCTATCATGGGGAACCTTATCAAACGCTTTACTGAAATTCATATACACCACATCAACTGCTTTACCCTCATCCACCTGTTGGTCACCTTCTCAAAGAACTCAATAAGGTTTGTGAGGCACGACCTACCCTTCACAAAACCATGTTGACTATCTGTAATCAAATTATTACTTTCCAGATGATTATACATCCTATCTCTTCTAAACCTTTCCAAGACTTTGCCCACAACAGAAGTAAGGCTTACTGGTCTATAGTTACCGGAGTTGTCTCTACTCCCCTTCTTGAACAAGGGACATTTGCTATCCTCCAGTCTTCTGGCACTATTCCTGTAGACAAAGATGACAAAGATCAAAGCCAAAGGCTCAGCAATCTCCTCCCTAGCTTCCCAGTGAATCCTAGGATAAATCCCATCCAGCTCAGGGGACTTATCTATTTTCACATTTTCCAGAATTGCTAGCGCCTCCTCCTTATGAACCTCAAGCCCTTCTAGTCTAGTAGCCTATCTCAGTATTCTCCTCGACAACTTTGTCTTTTGCCTGTGTGAATACAGATGAAAAATACTCATTTAGCACCTCTCCTATCTCCTCGGACTCCACGGACAACTTCCCACTACTGTCCTTGACTGGCCCTGGTCATTCTTTTATTCCTGACATATCTATAGAAAGCTTTAGGGTTATCCTTGATCTTACATGCCAAAGACTTCTCATGTCCCCTCCTGGCTCTTCTTAGCTCTCTCTTTAGAGCCTTCCTAGCTAACTTGTAACTCTCGAACACCCTAACTGAACTTTCACGTCTCATCTTTACATAAGCCTCCTTCTTCCTCTTGACAAGTGTTTCAACTGCTTTAGTAACCCATGGTTCCCTCACTCGACCACTTCCTCCCTGCCTGACAGGTATATACTTATCAAGAGCACGCAGTAGCTGTTCCTTGAACAAGCTCCACATTTCCATTGTGCCCATCCCCTGCATTTTTCCTCTCCATCCCATGCATCCTAAGTCTTGCCTCATCGCATCATAATTGCCTTTCCCCCAGATATGACTCTTGCCTTGCGGTATATATCTATCCCTTTCCATCACTAAAGTAAACGTAATGGAATTGTGGTCACTATCACCAAAGTGCTCACCTACCTCCAAATCTAATACCTGGCCTGGTTCATTACACAGTACCAAATCCAATACGGCCTCGCCTCTCGTTGGCCTATCTACATACTGTGTCAGGAAACCCTCCTGCACACATTGGACAAAAACGGACCCATCTAAAGTACTCGATCTATAGCGTTTCCAGTCAATATTTGGAAAGTTAAAGTCCCCCATAACAATTACCCTGTTACTTTCGCTCCTATCCAGAACCATCTTTGCAATCCTTTCCTCTACATCTCTGGAACCAATATCTTGCCTCGGTCTTCATGGTCCAGGATAATAAATATTTTCCAAGAATTGCATTATGTATTGTGTAATTATGTAATAACCCCATCTAACCTTTTTTGGACACTAAGGGCAATTTATCCTGGCCAATCCACCTAACCTGCACACCTTTGGACTGTGGGAGGAAACCGGAGCACCCGGAGGAAACCCACGCAGACACGGGGAGAACGTGCAGACTCCGCACAGACAGTGACCCAGCGGGGAATCGAACCTGGGACCCTGGCGCTGTGAAGCCACAGTGCTATCCACTAGTGCTACCGTGCTGCCATTTAATGTGGATAAGTGTGAGGTTATCCATTTTGGGCAAAAAAAAAGACAAACTATAATAATAATCCTTATTGTCACAAGTAGGCTTACATTAACGCTGTAATGAAGTTACTATGAAAATCCCCTCGTCACCACATTCCGGCACTTGTTCGGGTCACAGAGGGAGAATTCAGAATGTCCAATTCACTTAACAAGTCTTTCGGGAGGAAACCGGAGCACCCGGAGGAAACCCACGCAGACACAGGGAGAATGCGCAGACTCTGCACAGACAGTGACTCAAGCCGGGAACCGAACCTGGGATCCTGGCCCTGTGAAGTAAGTGCCAACCACTGTGCTACCACTATTACCATGCATGTGAGCAGAGGGATCTGGGTGTCTTTGTTCATGAATCCAGAAAGTCTAAATGCAGGTAATAAGAAAGGCAAATGGAAAGTTAGTGTTTCTTGCAAAAGGACTGGAGTTGAGAAGTGGTGTTGCAATTGTATAGGGCGTTGGTGAGACCCCATCTGGAGTATTGTGTCCAGTTTTGGTCTCCTTATTTGAGGAAGGATGTAGTGGCATTGGAGGCAGTTCAGAGGAGGTTCACCAGATTGATTCCGGGGATGAAAGGGTTGACGTATGAGGAGAGATTGAACAGTTTGGGTTTATACTCACTGGAGTTTAGAACGATGAGAGGATATCTGATCGAGGTGGATAAAATACTAAGAGGGATTGATAAAGTAAACATAGACCAAATGTTATTCCCATGTGGGGCAATCTAGAACGAGAAGTCACAGGTATAGGTTGAGAGGACATAGATTTGAAACTGAGCTGAGGAGGAACTACTTCTTGTAGAGGGTGGTGAACCTGTGGAATTTTCAGGCCCATAGTGCGGTAAAATCTGAGTCATTAACTGGTTTCAAGAGGGAGATAGATATATTTCAGATTTTCAAAATGGGTTGAAGAGACATGGGGAACAGATAGGGAAGTAGATTTGAGACCGGCAAGAGATCAGCCATGATCTGATTGAATGGCGGAGCAGGCTCGAAGGGCTGAGTCGCCGACTGCTGCTTCTAATCCCTATGTTCCTGTGGCCCAATTTACTGGTCGGATTCCTGGACTCTCAACCACTTGAATCCTGGCCATCAGGCTGGGTAACTGCTCGCTTAATTCAGGCTGAGGCCGGATGTTGGAGAAGAGAATGCTGGTGGGCTTGAATTCAGAGTAACTAGGCCACTTCTTATCGAAGCCCACCCAGGGATGCCAAGTGTTGTCTGTAAATTATCAAATACTTCGACCAGTTTATTGGTAAAACGTTTTACCCAGGTGCCCTTATTTATGAGATGAACAAAGGACAAACACAGGTTCATGATTCAAATTTATTCACAAACTCAAGATTATGCTCCTGAGTCACCCCAAATTTTACCTGCCCAAGATTCGAATACTCTCCACTCCAAAGAACTTGAGCGAGCTGCGGGTCCAATCCTCTGGGCCTCAGTCATCTCAGGGCCCTCTTCGGTGAAGGTGGGTCCTGCACACCTCTTTCATCCGTTCTCTGGTCCACCGTCGAGTCTTCTCTGCTGTCTCCCTGTCGAGTCTTTGCTGGAAGGATCCCTGGGTGTCTCTTTCTTCGCTGATTACTAATTATTTCATCTCCTTTACTACTTACTTCCTTTCCCTTGAAGAGGCACTGTGGACCTTTTAAAGGACGTGGGTTAACCATCTGTTCACTTCGTATCACTTCACAGCCCTTACTGTCCTCGTCCTGATTAACTGATGCCATTGCTATCATGTATATTCTCCCTCAAAGCAGGCATGCTCTGGGCAATATTTA
Source organism: Scyliorhinus canicula (assembly GCF_902713615.1). NCBI lineage: Eukaryota > Metazoa > Chordata > Chondrichthyes > Carcharhiniformes > Scyliorhinidae > Scyliorhinus > Scyliorhinus canicula. The sequence goes on along the minus strand of NC_052151.1, from coordinate 224,296,260 downwards.
CGCCTGAAGAGAATGGAAATGGGTTTACTGCAAGAGGCTAGAACAAATTACATTCAGGAATGTCAAAGTCACTTTCTTCTTACCATTTGCTGTTCTCCTGGCTTTGGAAGAATTACTTGCCATTTGTTCAAGGTCAGTGAGCGAAAGGTTTATTTGGTTTAATTACTTCATAATCAGAACCAAAATCGGATTCAAAACTCTCGTTCGACTCTTTAATATTGTCACCACTCTTAAATGCGGACTCTTCTTTCCAATGGTCACTGTCAGTCTTGGAATTCTCAATTTGGTCCACTGCCACTATCACTTGAGATGTAATCAATGTCTCTCAACATTTCTATCTTTGAGTCATTTCATGCCCAATCAGTTCTCCTAACTCCCACATGCCCAACCGTTGGCATCTCCTGTTCTATTCACTGTACTTCCCACAGACTCTCTGTGATCATGGGTGAAGATTCAACCTTCACAGCCACCAAATCATTCCCCAGACATCTACTCGATCCACTGGGAATTTCTTAACCAACCCGACAACTACTGGACCTGACACTACATCACACTCCAGTTGTACTTTATACAATGGAATTGGCACAGAATCTCCACTTCCCCCATTCACTAATACCTCAGCTTTCATTGAGCTCATGAGGGAATCATACTTCTGCTGACCTTGTGGAATACCAAGGCTGAATTGGCCACTAATACAGGGGAGCTGTAACAAATTGTGGGGACCACCGTGATGCTGGTGGCGTATAGACAGCAGGCGGTCCACCTACCCCTAGTGGCTGTACATTGTCCGGGTCCACATTTACTGGGAAGAGACTGATTCCGTGTCCTTCGATTCGAATGGCAGCAAATCTTTTGAATTGGCTACGGCAATCTTAATGACGTGTTGACTAAATATCTGGAGGTTTCACAGGAAGGTCCTGGGCAGGATTCAGGGTACCGGTGCCCGTGGGCTGGATTCACCCAAAATGGGACTACATCCCCATCCCGGCGTAAAACCGCTGGCATTTAACACTGAACATTCCTCGGAAAAAAAAGAGCCGATTTTGCAGGGGGCTAGCAGGGGGCCCAGAGTAGTTTACGCAGCTTGAGCTGCAGATATGGGTCCCGGCACTTCCGGTTTTGAGTCTGGGCTGATTGAAAGCGTAGACCACCCTCAAAGATCCGACAGTGCTGATTTGTCCCTTCGGCCACAAATAAGGCCCCCCTCCCGGTGTCCGAACCCCCCCCCCCCAAACCAGGGCAGCCGTGGACTGAGTCCGCAGCCGCCACTCGAGCATCCTAACCAGCGATAGGGGGTTAGAAACACGCCGTCAGGAACTTGGCCGGTCGGGAACGGGGGATCGCTGGGCCTCCCCAGCCTGCGGAGTACTCTGCGAACACGCTGATTCTCGGTTCCCGGAGAATCGCTGGACCGGTGCCGGGCCCGGTTTTGCCGTGAAATTGGCCCGCGCCGAACGCGATTTTGGCACAGGGCTGGGGGAATCCAGCCACGTATCAATGCCTACTGCTCAGCCCCAGTACTTTCGGGCAAAGCCAGTTCCGTATGCGCTACTTCCTAAAGGACTGCAACGGTTGCAAGATCCAGGAGTCACTGACCCTTACAGTTTTAGGAAGGCGCTGCGTCAGTGATGAAACCATCTGGCTGTGGTGGGGAAAGCTCACCATAAACAGGACTTTGCGACTGCTCCGCTACCCAAAGCCCCAGGTCGAGGATCTATATACCCAGCTGACCAGGGGCGCTTCGTTTACAAAGCTTGATATGAGCCACGCATATCTACAGGTGGAGCTTGACCCGGAAAATTTACCACAGTAGATACACATTGAGGATTGATTGAATACATTTGGAGTATCGTCGGCTAACTGATGGGCTGCACCGGTAGTCCAGCAGAAAGTCCGTGCTGTAAAACGGGGCCTCCATCCTGCGGAACGACACTGAACTCCTGTCCTTTTTTGGGGGGGGGGGGCTCGTTAATTATTACGGCAGGTTTATCACTGCTGCGTGTGTTGTTGCGGAAGGACCGGAAATGCTGCCGGGGGCTGGTCTCGGGATCGGGCCTTCGCGGCCGTAAAGAGTCGCCCATGATCCGACCAGGCCCCTGATTTTAACCTGCGCTGCTTCCCGTGTATGGCATCGGGGCGGTGCTGGCCCACGAGTGGGTTGGCGGCACAGAGCGTCTCATTGCGTTTTCCTCGAGGACCTTGGCGGATGCTGAGTGGTCGGGATGTACACATCGAGAAGGAAGGTCCGGCTGTTATCTTTGGAATGAATAAATTCCATCAATAGTGTTGTATCTGTCCAATTCAGACACTTCAACCAGCTCCTTAATCAAAGTTTACCCAGATGTCTTTATCTATGAAGGGAACAAAGTTCGGACGTGGATATAATGCAACACACTTTATTAAATATAGCTAACCCATAAATTACACACTATACATACAAGAAACACCCAGGATTCGACTATACATCCCGTAAAGGCGATTTGGTAAGCTGCAGATCCGACCCCTCGGGCTCCTCTTTGTAAAGGTCATTCTCGCTGGCTGTTCCTTGCTTCCTTCTGGTCTGGTCAAGGTCACCTCACACACCAAGCTTCGAGTCTTTGCTTCGAGTCTTTGCTTCGAGTCTCTTGCTTCCAGTCTTTTGCTTCCAGTCTCCAGTCCTTCGGCCAATGGAGTCTCAAGAGGCAGGGTCTCAGTGCCCAATGGTCTGGTCGATGACCTGTTTACAGAGTACCTGAGCCTACCCTGGCAGAGCGATGATTGCTAGACGGATTACAGGAACTGTGGACAATAGGCCAGTGAATCTCAAGTAGCAATGATAATTACTTGATGGGTTATTCAGGGTCTGCTTCAGACATGCCCCCGGCAGCTTGTTGTGAGTTCTGTATATGCGGATTCTGCAGGCTGTGGTTTTTAAAGTGCCCAATTCTTTAATTGACCTTAAAACTAGGCCTTGATTATTATTACAATAGATGTATGGTCGGCATTTCACTATCCTAACGGAATGTTCCTCGGCCTATTCCGAGAGGACAGGAGCATCCTGCCTATTGCGTCAGCCAGGATCTAGGGGTGGGCACTCCTGCATGTCGCTTCCGAGTGCACTTTGCAGCACCGCCCGGGTACCAGGATCGCCCACGTGGACGCCCTCAGCCGGTTTCCATTACCTGTGAGCGCTCCGACACCGCCTCGGGCAGATGAGGTGATTGCGGCCTTCAATATTATGGACACCTTACCGGTGCCGGCTGTTCGAGTGCGTGCACGGACACAGAGGGAGCCGGTGTTAGCAAAGCTTCATCTTATGTTACTCGGTGGTGGTAAAAAGGAGGCTTTTCCATCGTCTCTGTGACCCTTCGCTCAGAGGGTCTCCAAGCTCAGCCAGGAGGATGTAGTGATATTGTGGGGTGCCCGGGCGCTCATTCTCCCTCAGGGACGGGAAGCCCTGTTGCAGGATTTACACACTGGCCATCCGAGGGTTTCCAAAATGGCACAAAACTGTTTGGTGGCTGGGTATCGACGCAGACGTCAAGCGAATGGAACAAAGCTACCCAGAATGCCGATCTGCCCTCGTCAGCTTCCCTTCGCCCTGGGAATGGCCGAATCGTCCATAAATTTGCCTCCACATGGATTTTGCAGGACCATTCATGCTCTGCAGGTTTTTAATAATTGTAGATGCCCACTCCCAAGTGGCTGGAGGTTTTCAGGATGTATTCCACAACGTCCAGATCTACTCTTGGGGCGACAGCCAGAGACAATGCTCACGCACAGAGATTTTGCGATGGCACCCTGTCGCTCCCAAGAGTCGTACTGGACCAGACTAGCTCGATCTTGTATCAGGTCCGAGTCCAAGGGAAGACCCTTAACAGGCACATGTACATGTGACCAGGTGTGAGGTGCCCTGTCGGGATGTCCGACTGGCGGTAATATCGTTGTCGCCGCAGCATGAGGGGTTGAGGGTCCGACCATCTGAGTTCAACGACTTATGTTTCGATATGTATGCGCCAGCAGATGACAGTGTGTCCAGAACCGAGGCCCCCTTCAGCGGTCTGTCCAAAACGGCATTCAGTAACCCCGCGACATTCCACCCGATCCACAAGTGGATGTACAGCCAAGCAGATAAGTGGATAAGCAGCGCAGAAGGCCTCAGACACTGGAAGCTGATAGGACTTTCAGACTCTGGGGTGTTATAACCCCTGTGATCACGGGGAAACAACCATTAATCTGCCCGTGGGACTCTTGCAATATGAGCTCCCCAGGTAGGGGCCGGAGGTCAACCACTTGGGGTCATTCAAGCTGGGGATAAAATCAGGCCCAACTTAAAGCCTGGTGAGGCCTATCATCCCAGTGAGGTTTGCTCTGGGAGGTGCTATACGGAGCCTGTAATTGTAAATATATTCACCTTTGTTAACGACGGCTTCCTGATGAGTTATTAGAGCGACCTACCTTTCTTTCACTCTCCAATTTCCTTTCTGCATGGTCCTGACAGGAGTCAGGTCTTTTCTTTCAGGCAGTGTCAAATGATCCCTCTTTCTCAAAGTTGAGGGTGCAGACATCTCTGTGAAGCAGGGATTGCTGAGTGCTGACTGTGTTAAGCGGATTCAGAGCTGAGATGTTTTTCTGTGGTTGATTGAGTGGGAATGAAGATAGCAGTTCAGGGTTTCTGTATTCACCCCATTGATTAGTAATGTTTAAGGGGTAATTGTAAACTATTTTCTTGTGTGATGTGCCATGTGAGAGTACCTTTAAGAAATGTGTGTTTACTACTGCAGTGATGTCAGAGAATAGGTGGAGCTGGGCTGTCTGTCAGCTTTTTACTTTCGTTTTTGAGCAGGCTGCAGGAACATAGAACATAACAGTGCAGTACAGGCCCTTCAGTCCGAAGTTGCGCCGACCTGTGAAACCACTAAAGCCCATCTACACTATTCCCTTATCATGACCAATTAAATGCCCTTAATGTTAGCGAGTCCACTACAGGGTGTATTTTAGTTTCATTTTCAGAGCTGAATAGCTGCAGTCACAGCCAGGTGTATGAATCTCCCTCTGTAATCTAAAGACTGTAAATCGATCGTGGTGATTTAAAACTAATAACAGTAGTGACTTTAACCTGATGTGCTTCTGTTAAAAGGTGTTTTAAGTCTTATGGATGTTAAGAGGAAAGCTTAAAGAATTACTTAGTGTTGTAGTCTTTGGGGGTTGTATTTGAATTGCTGGTTGCTAAGATATTCACTGTATGTTTTAAAAAGGTTAACTTGAGTTCATAGAATAAACATTGTTTTGCTTTAAAAAATACTTTTCCATTTCTGCTGTACCACACCTGTAGGGTGGGCCGTGTGCTCCCCATACCACAATCTAGTAAAGGTTGTGGGTCAGGTGAACTCCATGATACACTTTGGGGTTCTCTAAACCCTGGGCCATCACAGATGTGAAAGATGTTGGAATACTGTGTGAGTAATTTTGTTTTAAGACACCAGAAGGCGATATCTTCATGCAATCGCCTCCAGAGGGGGAGGTATCACAGTCTTGCACAATAAAAATATTGGGCTCTCTGAATGTCCTGGCTGATGTTTAGGGCCTCACGGTAGCATGGTGGTTAGCATCAATGCTTCACAGCTCCAGGGTCCCAGGTTCGATTCCCGGCTGGGTCACTGTCTGTGTGGAGTCTGCACGTCCTCCCTGTGTGTGCGTGGGTTTCCTCCGGGTGCTCCGGTTTCCTCCCACAGTCCAAAGATGTGCGGGTTAGGTGGATTGGCCATGCTAAATTGCCCGTAGTGTAAGGTTAATGGGGGGATTGTTGGGTTACGGGTATACGGGTTACGTGGGTTTAAGTAGGGTGATCATTGCTCGGCACAACATCGAGGGCCGAAGGGCCTGTTCTGTGCTGTACTGTTTTATGTTCTATGTTGGGGCCTGATCCGGGGTCTGTCCTTGCAAAGCTTTCAATCCCGAGTCTCCCTGGAGCATCCCTGACTACATCTTCGGGAATGTGATTATTCGCCGGGTGCTAAAAATAAGTTGTCAACCTTCAGTTTGAGCCCGTTAACTCTGCTTCTTTCTCCACAGATGTGGCTAGAACTGCTGAATATCTCCAGCATAATTTGAATATATGAGCAAGAATCAAACTGAATTGACCATCTCCCTTTAACAGCCCCACCCCCAGGAGGACCTCAAGTGACCACACAGACCCTTGAACCTCCTCACTGGGACGGTGGTGGAACTGCGCATGTGCGGACAACCTCTGTGACCTCATTTCCTTTCTGCATCCTGCCTTCCCGGTGCACCCTGGGGGTTGTAGTCCGCGCTATGCCGTTGCCCCGAGCAACCGGGCCCAGAAAGGCGGCGCTGGCTGGACGGCAGACGCTCTGAGGTGAAATGGTTTTCTGCCACGCCGATGCAGCTGCTGCGAAAGTATGAAGCCATGCGGCTGGAGTCTGCAACACTGAAGATCGATGACCGGTAAGCTATTCTCGGCAGATCGAGTGAGGGGAGATCCAGGGAATGTTAATGGTGGAGCGTGGAGGCGCAGCTCAGGATGGACGGACCGAAGGGGAGGGACCTAAACACCAGAACCAATCACAGGGAGGCCGGCGGAGATGGACGGCTGAGGACGCCAATCGCAGCACCGGTCTGAAACATGGGCGGTGCCAGGGCGTGATGGGCACCTAGGCTGTCCAATCGGCAATGGGGAGAGGGTCGGGGGTAGAGGGGCACTGAATTGGCCAATCGCCATCCGGCATGGCGGTGATGGATAGGTAGATCAGCCAATAGCAGAGCGGTATAGGGGCGCTACCCACTTTTGGAGAACGTCATGGGCATTGACCCCAAATGGCCTCTTGTCCACAGAAATGTAGCCTCTTCCAGAGCGACCCCCTCTGACAGTGCGGCACTCCCTCAGTACTGACCCTCTGACAGTGCGGCTCCCTCAGTACTGACCCTCTGACAGTGCGGCGCTCCCTCAGTACTGACCCTCTGACAGTGCAGCACTCCCTCAGTACTGACCCTCTAACAGGGCAGCACTCCCTCAGTACTGACCCTCTGACAGTGTGGCACTCCCTCAGCACTGACCCTCTGACAGTGCAGCACTCACTCAGTACTGACCCTCTGACAGTGCAGCACTCCCTCAGTACTGACCCTCTGACAGTGCAGCACTCCCTCAGTACTGACCTTCTGACAGTGCAGCACTCCCTCAGTACTGACCCTCTGACAGTGCGGCACTCCCTCAGTACTGACCCTCTGACAGTGCAGCACTCCCTCAGTACTGACCCTCTGACAGTGCTGCACTCCCTCAGTACTGACCCTCTGATAGTGCTGCACTCCCTCAGTACTGACCCTCTGACAGTGCAGCACTCCCTCAGTACTGACCCTCTGACAGTGCGGCACTCCCTCAGTACTGACCCTCTGACAGTGCAGCACTCCCTCAGTACTGACCCTCTGACGGTGCGGCAGTCCCTCAGTACTGACCCTCTAACAGTGCGGCACTCCCTCAGTACTGACCCTCTGACAGTGCAGCACTCCCTCAGCACTGACCCTCTGACAGTGCGGCACTCCCTCAGTACTGACCCTCTGATAGTGCTGCACTCCCTCAGTACTGACCCTCTGACAGTGCAGCACTCCCTCAGTACTGACCCTCTAACAGTGCGGCACTCCCTCAGTACTGACCCTCTGACAGTGCAGCACTCCCTCAGCACTGACCCTCTGACAGTGCGGCACTCCCTCAGTACTGACCCTCTGACAGTGCGGCACTCCCTCAGTACTGACCCTCTGACAGTGCGGCACTCCCTCAGTACTGACCCTCTGACAGTGCGGCACTCCCTCAGTACTGACCCTCTGACAGTGCGGCACTCCCTCAGTACTGACCCTCTGACAGTGCGGCACTCCCTCAGTACTGACCCTCTGACAGTGCGGCACTCCCTCAGTACTGACCCTCTGACAGTGCGGCACTCCCTCAGTACTGACCCTCTGACAGTGCGGCACTCCCTCAGTACTGACCCTCTGACAGTGCAGCACTCCCTCAGTACTGACCCTCTGACAGTGCAGCGCTCCCTCAGTACTGACCCTCTGACAGTGCGGCACTCCCTCTGACAGTGCGGCACTCCCTCAGTACTGACCCTCTGACAGTGCGGCACTTCCTCAGTACTGACCCTCTGACAGTGCGGCACTCCCTCAGTACTGACCCTCTGACAGTGCGGCACTCCCTCAGTACTGACCCTCTGACAGTGCGGCACTCCCTCAGTACTGACCCTCTGACAGTGCGGCACTCCCTCAGTACTGACCCTCTGACAGTGCGGCACTCCCTCAGTACTGACCCTCTGACAGTGCAGCACTCCCTCAGTACTGACCCTCTGACAGTGCAGCGCTCCCTCAGTACTGACCCTCTGACAGTGCGGCACTCCCTCTGACAGTGCGGCACTCCATCAGTACTGACCCTCTTACAGTGCGGCACTCCCTCAGTACTGACCCTCTGACAGTGCGGCACTCCCTCAGTACTGACCCTCTGACAGTGCAGCATTCCCTCAGTACTGACCCTCTGACAGTGCGGCACTCCCTCAGTACTGACCCTCTGTCAGTGCAGCACTCCCTCAGTACTGACCCTCTGACAGTGCGGCACTCCCTCAGTACTGACCCTCTGACAATGTAGCACTCCCTCAGTACTGACCCTCTGACAGTGCGGCACTCCCTCAGTACTGACCCTCTGACAGTGCAGCACTCCCTCAGTACTGACGCTCTGATAGTGCAGCACTTCCTCAGTACTGACCCTTTGACAGTGCAGCACCCCCTCAGTACTGACCCTCTGACAGTGCGGCACTCCCTCAGTACTGACCCCACAGTGAGGCAGTCCCTCGGTAGACGCTCTGACAGTGCAGCGCTCCCTCAGTACTGACCCTCTGACAGTGCAGCTCTCCCTCAGTACTGACCCTCTGACAGTGCAGCACTCCCTCAGTACTGACCCTCTGACAGTGCGGCACTCCCTCAGTCCTGACCCTCTGACAGTGCGGAGCTCCCTCAGTACTGACCCTCTGACAGTGCAGCACTCCCTCAGTACTGACCCTCTGACAGTGCGGCACTCCCTCAGTACTGACCCTCTGACAGTGCAGCACTCCCTCAGTACTGACCCTCTGACAGTGCGGCACTCCCTCAGTACTGACCCACTGACAGTGCAGCACTCCCTCAGTACTGACCCTCTGACAGTGCAGCGCTCCCTCAGTACTGACCCTCTGACAGTGCGGCTCCCTCAGTACTGACCCACTGACAGTGCAGCACTCCCTCAGTAGTACTGACCCTCTGACAGTGCAGCACTCCCTCAGTGTTGGAACCAACAATTCTACGGACACGTGCTTGTAGGATTAGAATAACGGTTTTAATATACAGCCTATTAGCCATTGAACTTTCGGTGAACTGGCCGTCTGACCATGTGGCACTGATCTTTATACAGCAGCCTCCGGGGGAGGAGTCCTGGGCAGAGCCAAGGGAGAAGCCCCGTACAACTCGAGCATTCCCAGAGCTACTCCCCCTGGAGGACAGGTAGTGCAACTGCACTTACAATATAGACACATGTAAATACAGATTATAATCCGGTGTGAATCACATTCACCACATTCACCCGAGTCCAACAATCGAGTCCAGCGGGAGTGGCAGCTCACAGAGTTAGTCTGTCCGGTGGATGAATTGTTCTTTTCGATCTGCGGAGCACCGGGGTTGCAGCCTCTTGCGGTGGCTGGGTGGGTGTTGAGAGCTGGGGTACGATGGCAGACTCCAGGGTGGGTCCCGTCCGAACTTTATACACCTCTGGCTCGACCGGAGACTGGGGGCGCTGGGGGCGGGCTGGTTCTGGCCCGTGGAACCGGTGGGGTGAGCTTGCGGAATCGGGGGGCGCGAGGGGGCGGCAGCATAGGGAACGGGGTATGGGGTTCCTCGGTAGGGGGGGCTGGATCCAGCGGGTTCCAGGTTGCGAAGGGATACTGTGTCCTAGCGACCGCCCGGGAACTCCACGAATGCGTACTGGGGGTTGGGATGGAGGAGGTGCACCTTTTCAACAAGGGGGTCGGTTTTGTGCGCCCTGACGTGCTTCCTCAGGAGGACCGGGCCTGGTGTCCTCAGCCACGCCGGAAGTGAGACCCCCGTGGTAGTGACCCTGGAAAAAATGAAGAGTCGCTCGTGAGGGGTTTGATTTGTAGCTGTACAGAGGAGGGATCTGATTGCGTGGAGCGCGTCTGGGAGGACTTCTTGCCATTGGGAGACTTGGAGTTTTCTAGACCGGAGGGTCAGTAGGACGGTCTTCCAGACCGTCGCGTTCTCCCTCTCCACCTGCCCGTTTCCCCCTGGGGTTGTAACTGGTAGTCCTGCTCGAGGCGATGCCCTTGTCGAGCAGGTACTGACGCAGCTCGTCGCTCATAAAGGACGAATCCCAGTCACTGTGCACGTAGCTGGGGAAACCGAACAGGGTGAAGACACTATGCAGGGCCCGAATGACTGTGTTGAAGGTCATATCAGGGCATGGAATGGCAAAAGGGAATCGGGAGAACTCGTCAATGATGTTGAGGAAATAAATGTTCTTGTTAGTGGAGGGGAGTGGCCCTTTGAAATTGATCGCGAGGCGTTCAAAGGTCCTAGAAGCCTTGACCAGGTGGGCCCTGTCTGGTCTATAGACGTGCGGTTTGCACTCTGCAAAGATCGGGCAGTCCCTGGTGACCGCTTTTACCTCCTTGTTGGAGAAAGGCAGGGTTCGGGCTCTGATTGAGTGGGCGAGCCGGGTGACCCCTGGATGACAGAGGTCAACGTGGATGGCTTTCAGACGGCTGATCTGCGCGCTGGCGCATGTCCCGCAGGATAGGGCATCCGAGGGCTCGTTGAGCTTCCCCGGTCGATATTTAATATTGTAACTAAAGGTGGAGAGTTCGATCCTCCACAGAAGGATTTTATCATTTTTTATTTTGCCCCTTTGCGAGTTGTCAAACATAAAGGCAACCGATCGTTGGTCGGTGATGAGGGTGAACCTCCTACCTGCGAGGTAGTGCCTCCAGTGACGAACAGCCTCCACGATGGCTTGTGCTTCCTTCTCGACTGAGGAGTGTCGGAGTTCTTAAGCGGATAGGGTACGGGAGAAAAATGCAACGGGCCTCCCTGCCTGATTTAAAGTGGCTGCTAGAGCTACCTCTGAGGCGTCGCTCTCAACCTGAAAGGGAGTGGATTCATCCACCGCCCGCATGGCTGCTTTTGCGATGTCCTCCTTGATGCAGCTGAAGGTCTGGCGCGCCTCAGCTGACAGGGGAAATCGTGTGGCCTTAAAGAGTGGGCGGGCTTTGTCCGCATATTGGGGGACGCACTGGGCGTAGTATGAGAAGAACCCCAAGCACCGTTTGAGGGCCTAGGGGCAATGAGGGAGGGGGAGTTCTAAGAGGGGGCGCATGCGGTCCGGGTCTGGGCCCAGGACTCCGTTCTCCACGACGTAGCCGATGATGGCCAGTCTGTTTGTGCGGAAAACGCATTTCTCCTTGTTATAAGTGAGATTTAATTTCTGTGCCGTTTGGAGAAAACGGTGGAGGTTGGCATCATGGTCCTGCTGGTCATAGCCGCAGATGGTAACATTGTCCAGATATTTAAACGTGGCCCGCAGCCCGTACTGGTCTACCATTCGGTCCATTGCTCGTTGGAACACCAAAACCCCGTTAGTGATGCCGAAAGGGACGTGGAGGAAATGGAAGAGGCGGCCATCAGCCTCGAATGCCGTGAAGTGGCGGTCCTCCGGACGGATTGGGAGCTGGTGGTATGCAGACTTCAGATCCACCGTGGAAAATAGCCGATATTGGGCGATCTGATTAACCATGTCTGCAATTCTGGGGAGGGGATACGCGTCAAGGAGCGTAAAGCGATTTATGGTCTGGCTATAGTCGACGACCATGCAATATTTTTCCCCGGTCTTGACGACCAGCACCTGATCTCTCCAGGGACTATTACTGGCCTCTATGATCCCCTCACTGAGCAGCCGTCGGATCTCCGATTGGATAAAGACCCTATCCTGTAGGCTGTATCGTCTGCTGCAAGTAGCTACTGGCTTGCAATCTGGAGTGAGATTGGCGAAGAGAGGAGGGGGGAGATGCGCAGCATGGCTAGGCTGCAGATAGTGAGTGGGGGCAGGGGCCCGCCGAAGCTGAGGGTGAGGCTCTTGAGGTTGCACTGGAAATCCAGGTCTAATAAGAGTGGCGCGCAGAGGTCGGGCAGGACATGAAGTTTAAATTTAGAATAACTAGCTCCTCGCATTGTGAGCGTAGCGACGGTGCGTCCTTGGATTTGGACTGAGTGGGAGCCCGAAGCAAGGGCGATAGTTTGGCTCACCGGAAAAATAGAAAGCGAACAGCGTCTTACCAGCTCTGGATGTATAAAGCTCTCGGTGCTCCCGGAGTCAAAGAGGCATGGCGTGCTGTACCCGTTGATCTGGACCTCCGCCATCGAACTTCGTAGGTGCTTGGGGCGGGATTGATCCAGGGTGACTGCGCTGAGTTGCGGATAGTCGGCGGCTCGATCAGCTGTGCTGGAGTGGCCCCGTGTTGACTGCCCTCTGAGTTCGTAGTCGTCGGGGTGAGTTTCAGAGTTTGAAGTGGATGGATCCCAAGATGGCCGCCCCCATGAGTCGCACATGGGTGGCCGCATGGAGGAGGATTGCCGAGATGGCTGTCCCCATGTGTCGCACATGGCAAGCCGCATGGAGGAGGATTGCTAAGATGGCCGCCCCCATGAGTCGCACATGTCGGGTGGGGGCGGAGTCGGCATACAGGCTGCAGCATTTCAGGGCCTGCAGGCCTGTGAATTCAGGGAACGGGTGCTTTGAGCCGTGGGAGGGTTAGAGGCTGGGGCTTTCTTCGCCAGACACACTCTGGCATAGTGTCCTTTTCGCCCGCAGCTGCTGCAGGTCGTGTTACGGGTCGGGCAGTGCTGCCGCAGGTGCTGGCTTTGGCCACAGAAATGGCATGCTGAAGCAGCCGAGTAGCTGGCTGGGGCAGCAGAGTAACTGGCTGGGGCAGCAGAGTAACTGGCTGGGGCAGCAAAGTAACTGGCTGGGGCAGCAGAGTAACTGGCTGGGGCAGCAGAGTAGCTGGCTGAAGCAGCCGAGTAGCTGGCTGGGGCAGCAGAGTAACTGGCTGGGGCAGCAGAGTAACTGGCTGGGGCAGCAGAGTAACTGGCTGGAGCAGCAGAGTAGCTGGCTGGGGCAGCAGAGTAGCTGGCTGGGGCAGCAGAGTAACTGGCTGGGGCAGCCGAGTAGCTGGCTGGGGCAGCAGAGTAACTGGCTGGGGCAGCAGAGTAGCTGGCTGGGGCAGCAGAGTAGCTGGTTGGGGCAGCAGAGTAACTGGCTGGGGCAGCAGAGTAGCTGGCTGAAGCAGCCGAGTAACTGGCTGGGGCAGCAGAGTAGCTGGCTGGGGCAGCAGAGTAGCTGGCTGGGGCAGCAGAGTAACTGGTTGGGGCAGCAGAGTAGCTGGCTGGGGCAGCAGAGTAACTGGCTGGAGTAGCTGAGTAGCTGGCTGGGGCAGCAGAGTAGCTGGCTGGGGCAGCAGAGTAACTGGCTGGGGCAGCAGAGTAGCTGGCTGGGGCAGCAGAGTAACTGGCTGGGGCAGCAGAGTAACTGGCTGGGGCAGCAGAGTAACTGGCTGGGGCAGCAGAGTAACTGGCTTTGGCAGCGCGGTAGCTGGGGGGCTGTGCGGCACAGGCTTGGGGAGACTGTTGGTCGAGGGTCCACGATGAGGTCGCGGGGTCCGCAGGAAACGAGGTGAGGCTGCGGAAGAAAACTTCCATAGTGGTAGCAGCCTCCACAGTAGTGTCTAAGTCCTGGGCCCCCCTTTCTAGCCGTCTTTGGCGCACATTGTTAGACCTAAGGCCCGCCACGAAAACGTCCCGCACAGCAAGCTCCCTATGTTCAACCGCGGTAACGGCTTGATAATTACAGTCATTGGAAAGATTGTTCAATTCCCTTACAAACTCGGCTAGCATTTCTGTAGGCCGCTGACGGTGGGTCGTAAACACGTGGCGTGCATAAACCTCGTTAATGGGCCTAACGTACATGTTGTCCAATATCGCCAGCGCTGCGGTGTAAGAACCGGCCGGATCCAGCTGTGTGGATATTCTGTGGCTTACCCTCGTGTGCAGTAGGCTGAGTTTTTGTTCCTCCGTTGTTCCGGCGGTGCTGGCTTCTGCCAGGTAGGCTTTAAAACATCTCAGTCAGTGGGAAAAAATTTCCTTAGCCTCTGCATCCTGTGGGTCGAGTTCTAGGCATCCGGGCTTGAGGGCTGCTTCCATGATTTCTTCGACTATTTCCTGAGTATATCAAATTGTTGGAACCAACAATTCTACGGACACGTGCTTGTAGGATTAGAATAGCGGTTTTAATATACTCACCACAGAGCCAGCCTATTAGCCTTTGAACTTTCGGTGAACTGGCCGGCTGACCATGTGGCACTGATCTTTATACAGCAGCTTCCGGGGGGAGGAGTCCTGGGCAGAGCCAAGGGAGAAGCCCCAGACAACTCGAGCATTCCCAGAGCTACCCCCCCTGGAGGACAGGTAGTGCAACTGCACTTACAATACAGACACATGTATACAGATCATAATCCGGTGTGAATCACATTCACCACACTCAATACTGACCCTCTGACAGTGCAGCGCTCTCTCAGCACTGACCCTCTGACAGTGCAGCACTCCCTCAGTACTGACCCTCTGACAGTGCAGCATTCCCTCAGTACTGACCCTCTGACAGTGCGGCACTCCCTCAGTACTGACTCTCAGACAGTGCGGCACTCCCTCAGTACTGACCCTCTGACAGTGCAGCACTCCCTCAGTACTGACCCTCTGACAGTGCAACACTCCCTCAGTACTGACCCTCTGACAGTGCAGCACTCCCTCAGTACTGACCCTCTGACAGTACGGCACTCCCTCAGTACTGACCCTCTGACAGTGCAGCACTCCCTCAGTACTGACCCTCTGACAGTGCGACACTCCCTCAGTACTGACCCTCTGACAGTGCAGCACTCCCTCAGTACTGACCCTCTGACAGTGCAGCATTCCCTCAGTACTGACCCTCTGACAGTGTGGCACTCCCTCAGTACTGACCCTCTGACAGTGCAGCTTTGCCTCAGTACTGACCCTCTGACAGTGCAGCACTCCCTCAGTACTGACCCTCTGACAGTGCAGCACTCCCTCAGTACTGTCCCTCTGACAGTGCAGCACTCCCTCAGTACTGACCCTCTGACAGTGCGGCACTCCCTCAGTACTGACCCTCTGACAGTGCGGCACTCCCTCAGTACTGACTCTCAGACAGTGCAGCACTCCCTCAGTACTGTCCCTCTGACAGTGCAGCACTCCCTCAGTACTGACCCTCTGACAGTGCAGCACTCCCTCAGTACTGACCCTCTGACAGTGCAGCACTCCCTCAGTACTGACCCTCTGACAGTGCAGCACTCCCTCAGTACTGACCATCTGACAGTGCAGCACTCCCTCAGTACTGACCCTCTGACAGTGCGGCACTCCCTCAGTACTGACCCTCTGACAGCGCGGCACTCCCTCAGTACTGACTCTCTGATAGTGGCTGAATCACAGCACCGTTTGACTGTGAAGTTGTCCGAATGGAATGTGGTGCCGTGATCCAACAGCTCAGTTCTCAGTCTGAAGGGTTGGCGAGGTGCGTAAGGAATGGTTGTTCCTTATACCTCCTGCCGGATTATTCCCTTGTCCTGTTTATTTTCCAGACTGTCTTGCAATTGGCTGTCTGCTCCCTTGCTGTCGGTGTGGATGGTTTTCATTAAGATTCTGCCTGCGTTTACTCCGTTTCACCCCCACCCCTCCTCTCCTGTTCCCCCCTTTCCTGCTCCCCCCTCTTTTGCCGTCTCTCTCTCTCTCTTTTGCTCTCTCTCTTTCTCTTCCTTTCTCTCTCTTTCTCTCTCCTATTCAAATGGCTGCGAGCAAAACATTTGGTTTGAAACCGGTGAAATTTCAACTGGAGCAAGACAGCGAATGGTTCATGATTGGATCAGAGGTAAGGTCCAGAGATCCTGACACAGCCTCTGACAGACAGCGAGAAAGAGAGAGAGAGAGAGAGACAGAGAGAGAGAGGGACAGAGTGAGAGAGACAGAGAGAGAGAGAGGGACCGAGAGAGAGAGAGGGAGAGAGAGAGAGAGACAGAGTGAGACAGAGAGAGACAGAGAGAAGGCTCCTTATCACCAACACCAAATAATTCAATGGATCTGTCTTTTAAAAATGAACAGGGCAAATGCACGCAAACCATTATTAACCCACCGCCTTCACTTCTCCCTGCCAGGAGCGAATGCTATTTCCGTTTGGTGTGTGTTTGAAATGTGGAATGTGGGATCTGCAGGAATGGTGCGAGGGAGGATATGGCCGGGAAGGAGGGTCGGGGTGAAATCCAGGCTCGTCGGGCGGGGGAGGGGGGGTGGGGGGGTTGGGTCGAATGTTTCATTCTTGCGTTTGTGTTGTGTCGCCAGCCAGGATGTTTGTTCAGCTCCTCCGCCCCGGATCATACGTCCTCTGGAAGGTGGCGTTGGATACGGCAAGGAAGGAGGGGGGGGGGGGAGAGAAAAACAACAACATTCATTTGCAAATTCTTGCTTTGTCTTCCCCTGTTCCGCCCTCTGGTGTGCCTGAATATCTCGGTGCCTTGCCAACTGTGCAGTTGACACTGTTCATCTGCCAGCTCAGTGTCTGACCTGTTTGTGTGCGTCTGTGCCTTGTTGTCAGATTTAACAAGAGTCAGGGAAGATATGGTGGGGGGGTGGGGGGGAAGAGTGGAGGATATTTCTGTCTGTGACACATCAGGAAATACCGCAGCAGATCGTTGTCCACTATACCGGTCTGTGTATCCGAGAATTCTCACTGCGGAAAGGGAAGAATTGCGTTTATATAGCACCACTCACAGCCATCCTCACAGCACTTGACAGACAATCATCCCCATTTGCTGCAGTTTAGTTTGTCCTGGATTGTCAGCCAACGAGACATAAGTTCACCACCCCCCCCCCCCCCCCCCCTCACCCCGCGCCACACATGCACAACAATTTACCCATCACCAGGCAAACTCTTTTACAGAGGTTTAGGGTGGTAAATATTTGCCCAAATGGCAGACGACGCTTCACTTTATCGTTTCTGCTGAGAAATGGTATCTCTGACAGTGTAGCACTCCCTCAGTACTGACTCTCTGACAGTGCAGCACTCCCTCAGTACTGACCCTCTGACAGTGCAGCACTCCCTCAGTACTGACCCTCTGACAGTGCAGCACTCCCTCAGTACTGACCCTCTGACAGTGCAGCACTCCCTCAGTACTGACCCTCTGACAGTGCAGCACTCCCTCAGTACTGACCCTCTGACAGTGTGGCACTCCCTCAGTACTGACTCTCTGACAGTGTAGCACTCCCTCAGTACTGACCCTCTGACAGTGCGGCACTCCCTCAGTACTGACCCTCTGACAGTGCGGCACTCCCTCAGTACTGACCCTCTGACAGTGCAGCACTCCCTCAGTACTGACCCTCTGACAGTGCGGCACTCCCTCAGTACTGACCCTCTGACTGTGCAGCACTCCCTCAGTACTGACCCTCTGACAGTGCAGCACTCCCTCAGTACTGACCCTCTGACAGTGCGGCACTCCCTCAGTACTGACCCACTGACAGTGCGGCACTCCCTCAGTACTGACCCTCTGACAGTGCAGCACTCCCTCAGTACTGACCCTCTGACAGTGCGGCACTCCCTCAGTACTCACCCTCTGACAGTGCAGCACTCCCTCAGTACTGACCCTCTGACAGTGCAGCTCTCCCTCAGTACTGACCCTCTGACAGTGCGGCACTCACTCAGTACTGACCCTCTGACAGTGCAGCACTCCCTCAGTACTGACCCTCTGACAGAGCAGCACTCCCTCAGTACTGACGCTCTGACAGTGCGGCACTCCCTCAGTCCTGACCCTCTGACAGTGCGGAGCTCCCTCAGTACTGACCCTCTGACAGTGCGGCACTCCCTCAGTACTGACCCTCTGACAGTGCGGCACTCCCTCAGTACTGACCCTCTGACAGTGCGGCACTCCCTCAGTACTGACCCTCTGACAGTGCAGCACTCCCTCAGTACTGACCCTCTGACAGTGCGGCACTACCTCAGTTCTGACCCTCTGACAGTGCGGCACTCCCTCAGTACTGACCCTCTGACAGTGCGGCACTCCCTCAGTACTGACCCTCTGACAGTGCAGCAATCCCTCAGTACTGACCCTCTGACAGTGCGGCCCTCCCTCAGTACTGACCCTCTGACAGTGCAGCACTCCCTCAGTACTGACCCTCTGACAGTGCGGCACTCCCTCAGTACTGACCCTCTGACAGTGCAGCACTCCCTCAGTACTGACCATCTGACAGTGCGGCACTCCCTCAGTACTGACCCTCTGACAGTGCAGCACTCCCTCAGTACTGACCCTCTGACAGTGCAGCACTCCCTTAGTACTGACCCTCTGACAGTGCAGCACTCACTCAGTACTGACCCTCTGACAGTGCAGCAATCCCTCAGTACTGACCCTCTGACAGTGCGGCTCTCCCTCAGTACTGACCCTCTGACAGTGGAGCACTCCCTCAGTACTGACCCTCTGACAGTGCGGCACTCCCTCAGTACTGACCCTCTGACAGTGCGGCGCTCCCTCAGTACTGACCCTCTGACAGTGCAGCACTCCCTCAGTACTGACCCTCTGACAGTGCGGCACTCCCTCAGTACTGACCCTCTGACAGTACATTACTGACGAGGCTGAAGTATTTGCAGCCAACTTCAGCCAGAAATGCCGAGTGGATGACCCAACTTGGCCCCCTCCAGAGGCCCCCAGCATCACACATGTCCGTCTTCAGCCAATTGAATTCACTCCACGTGATATAAAGAATTGGCTGAAGGCAGTAGATGCTGCAAAGCCTCTGGACCCTGACAATATTTCAGCAATAGTACCGAAGACCTGTGCTCCAAACTAGATCCCCCACCACAGCCCAGCTGTTCCACCACAGCTACAATACTGGCATCTACCCAGCAATATGTCAAAGTGCCCAGATGTGTCCTGTGCACAAGAAACAGGCCAATTCCTGCAAAGTGATGGAAGGAGTCATCAACAGGGCTATCAAGTGGCACTTACTCAGTAATAACCTGCTCACGGACACTCAGTTTGGGTTCCGCCCAGGGTCACTCAGCTCCTGACCTCATTACAGCCTTGGTTCAAATATGGACAAAGAGCTGAATGCCAGAGGGGAGGTGAGGGTGACTGCCCTTGCTATCAAGGCAGCATTTGACCGAGTGTGGCATCAAGGAGCCCGAGCTAAACTGGAGTCAATGGGAATCAGAGGGGAAACTCTCCGCTGGTTGGAGTCAAACCCGGCACAAAGGGAGATGGTAGTGGTAGTTGGTCAATCATCTGCATCCTGGGCCATCGCTGCAGGTTACTGAAGGTAGTGTCCGAGACCCAACTATCTTCCAACAGGAGGAAATCTAACCACCTCCCCTTCACAATGGCATTATCATCTCTGAATCGCCCACTAACAACATCCTGGGGGTTACCATTGATCAGAAACTGAACTGGAGCCAGCCACATTAATACTGTGGCTATCAGGGCAGGTCAGAGGCTGGGAATCCTGCGGAGAGTAACTCACCTCCTGACCCCCCCCCCCCCCCCCCAAAGCCTGTCCACCATCTCCAAGGACACAAGTCAGGAGTGTGATGGAATACTCTCCACTTGCCTGGATGAGCGCAGCTCCAACAACACTCAAGAAGCTCCACACCATCCAGGACAAAGCAGCCCCGCTTGATTGCTCCCCTTCCACAAACATTCACTCCCTCCCCCACCGACGCACAGTGTCAGCCGTGTGTCCCATCTACAAGATGCACTGCAGCAACTCACCAAGGTTCCTCAGGCAGCTCCTTCCAAACTGTAATCTCTAAAACCTTGAAGGCCACGAACAGCAGACATGCAAACACCAACATCCCAGAGCCTTCCTCCAGGTCATGCACCACCCTGACTGGGAAATATATCGGCCGCTCCTTCACTGTCGCTGGGTCAAAATCCTGGCCCTCCCTCCCTAACAGCACAGTGGGTGTACCATAGAACCACAGAATTCATACAGTGCAGAAGGAGGCCATTTGGCCCATCAAGTAGACACCGACCCTCTGAAAGAATACCCCACCTAGGCCCACTAGCCTGCCCTTTAATCTCGGAACACCATAACCCTACCATCCTGCACAACTTTTGGACACTACGGGGCAATTTATCATGGCCAACCCGCCTAATCTGCACATCTTTGGACTGTGGGAGGAAACCGGAGCACCCGGAGGAAACCCACGCAGACACGGAGTGCAAACTCCGCACAGACAGTCACCCGAGGCCGCAATTGAACCCAGGACCCTGGCTTCCGTGAGGCAGTGGGTTCTAACCACTGTGTCACCACGTTGCTCCTACACCACAGGGACATAGAACATTACAGCGCAGTACAGGCCCTTCGGCCCTCGATGTTGCGCCGACCTGTGAAACCCCTCTCAAGCCCATCTACACTATTCCCTTATCATCTGACTGAAGCAGTTCAAGAAGGCAACCCCCCCCCCCCACCACCACCACCACCATCTTCTCAAGGGTCCGTTAGGGATGGACAATAAATACTGGCCTACCCAGCAAAGCCCACATCCAGTGAAAAAATAAAACAAGAGTGGCAAGTGATACATTAAACAAGTAATGTGGCCGGTGGGAGGGGTGGCATACACCGATATTTGAATGTTTCGACCAGTTTGCAAAGGCCGTTAAGGAAAACTCAGCTCCTGACCTCATTCCTTGACATTAGAAACTATCAGCCACGATTGAATGGCGGAGCAGACTCGATGGGCCGAGTGGCCTAATTCTGCCCCTCGGCCTTACAGCCTTATTAGTATTCGAGGAAACAGTGTACAGCAGCAAGGAAATTATTGCTAAATGTTGCAAATCACTGGACAGGCTTCAGCTGGAACCTTCTGACCATTTCTGTGTAGGGGAGACCCAGATTGATGAGAATCAGCAGCAGAAACAGAGCGAAGGAAGTTTTGGAGAATTTTATTTTTGCCCAGCAATGTGTTGTGATCGGGAACGTGCTTGCCGGTGGAAGGAGATTGAACAGGGAGCACCCAAAAGGGGGAGGGAGGCGGAAATTCTTGAATAGGGAATGATTGGCAGGAGTCTGTGGGAAGGGGCCAGGGAGCAGACGAATTGGGTAGATCCAGAAAAGAGAGGTGAAGGCGGATGGGCTGAATGGCCCCTCGGTGTGCTGCGTCGTCCTATTATTTAGTGAAAGGTAACTTGGTGTGGTCCTTTGATTTTCGCTATAGTTGTCAATATACACCATTCAACTTTTCCTTGTCAACAGTCACGGTGTAATTGCAGCTCCTGTCCAGAAGGTGGTGGTCAGGAGTGAGCTCTCTCTCTCTCTCTCTATTTTGTAACTGGAAATTTTGCCTTCAGTAGACAGTGTACCTTGAATCTAAAGTCCTTTATTCACATGAACTGATGATTTGAAATACTGTGTCTGTGAAAGGTTGGAAACTATCTGCGCATGTTCCGGGGCTCGCTGTACAAAAAGTATCCATCCCTGTGGAGACGTCTGGCGACAGTCGAAGAGAGAAAGAAGATAGTTGCTTCATCGCACGGTAAGGGGGAATCTGAAACTGTTTCACAGATTCCATCCTCAAGACCTCGGATATTGTTAGCACATCTCTCCTTGCCTGCAGGATTCTCCCAGATCCTGGATATCTCTCCCGGGCACACATCCTCTCACACACTCACAGTCTCCCCCTCACACACACACCCACACATCCCCTCACACACTCACAGTCTTCCCCTCACACACACACACATCCTCTCACACACTCACAGTCTCCCCCTCACACACACACACACACATCCTCTCACACACTCACAGTCTTCCCCTCACACACACACACACATCCTCTCACACACTCACAGTCTTCCCCTCACACACACACACACACATCCTCTCACACACTCACAGTCTCCCCCTCACACACACACCCACACATCCCCTCACACACTCACAGTCTTCCCCTCACACACACACCCACACATCCTCTCACATACTCACAGTCTTCCCCTCACACACACACACATCCTCTCACACACTCACAGTCTTCCCCTCACACACACACACACACATCCTCTCACACACTCACAGTCTTCCCCTCACACACACACACACACACACATCCTCTCACATACTCACAGTCTTCCCCTCACACACACACACAGACTCTCACACACTCACAGTCTTCCCCTCACACACACACACACACATCCTCTCACACACTTACAGTCTTCCCCTCACACACACACACACACATCCTCTCACACACTTACAGTCTCCCCCTCACACACACACCCACACATCCTCTCACACACTTACAGTCTCCCCCTCACACACACACAGACACAGATTCTCACACACTCACAGTCTCCCCCTCACTTACTCACACACACACACAGACACACACACACTCACAGTCTCCCCCTCACACACACACACACATCCTCTCACACACTCACAGTCTCCCCCTCACACACACACACACACATCCTCTCACACACTCACAGTCTTCCCCTCACACACACACACACACACACATCCTCTCACACACTTACAGTCTCCCCCTCACACACACACCCACACATCCTCTCACACACTTACAGTCTCCCCCTCACACACACACAGACACAGATTCTCACACACTCACAGTCTCCCCCTCACTTACTCACACACACACACAGACACACACACACTCACAGTCTCCCCCTCACACACACACATCCTCTCACACACTCACAGTCTCCCCCTCACACACACACACACATCCTCTCACACACTCACAGTCTTCCCCTCACACACACATCCTCTCACACACTCACAGTCTTCCCCTCACACACACACACACACATCCTCTCACACACTCACAGTCTTCCCCTCACACACACACACACATCCTCTCACACACTCACAGTCTCCCCCTCACACACACACACACATCCTCTCACACACTCACAGTCTTCCCCTCACACACACACACATCCTCTCACACACCCACAGTCTTCCCCTCACACACACACACACACACACATCCTCTCACACACTCACAGTCTCCCCCTCACACACACACACACACACACCCTCTCACACACTCACAGTCTCCCCCTCACACACACACCCACACATCCTCTCACACACTCACAGTCTTCCCCTCACACACACACACACATCCTCTCACACACTCACAGTCTTCCCCTCACACACACACACACACACACATCCTCTCACACACTCACAGTCTTCCCCTCACACACACACACACAGACTCACACACACTCACAGTCTCCCCCTCACACACACACCCACACATCCTCTCACACTCACAGTCTCCTCCTCACTCACTCACACACACACACACACACACACACAGACTCACGCACACTCACAGTCTCCCCCTCACACACACACAGACTCTCACACACTCACAGTCTTCCCCTCACACACACACAGACTCACACACACTCACAGTCGTCCCCTCACACACACACACCCACACAGACTCTCACACACTCACAGTCTCCCCCTCACACACACACCCACACATCCTCTCACACACTCACAGTCTTCCCCTCACACACACACCCACACAGACTCTCACACACTCAGTCTTCCCCTCACACACACAGACTCACACACTCACCGTCGCCCCCTCACACACACACCCACACATCCTCTCACACACTCTCAGTCTCCCCCTCACTCACACACACACACACACACACAGACTCACACACACTCACAGTCTCCCCCTCACACACACAGACTCACACACACTCACAGTCTCCCCCTCTCACACACACACACAGACTCTCACACACTCACAGTCTCCCCCTCACTCACTCACTCACACACACACACACACAGACTCACACACACTCACAGTCTCCCCCTCACACACACACACAGACTCTCACACACTCACAGTCTCCCCCTCACACACACACACACACACACACACACCCTCTCACACACTCACAGTCTCCCCCTCACACACACACCCACACATCCTCTCACACACTCACAGTCTTCCCCTCACACACACACACACATTCTCTCACACACTCACAGTCTTCCCCTCACACACACACACACACACATCCTCTCACACACTCACAGTCTTCCCCTCACACACACACACACAGACTCACACACACTCACAGTCTCCCCCTCACACACACACCCACACATCCTCTCACACACTCACAGTCTCCCCCTCACACACACACCCACACATCCTCTCACACTCACAGTCTCCTCCTCACTCACTCACACACACACACACACACACACACAGACTCACGCACACTCAGTCTCCCCCTCACACACACACAGACTCTCACACACTCACAGTCTTCCCCTCACACACACACACAGACTCACACACACTCACAGTCGTCCCCTCACACACACACACCCACACAGACTCTCACACACTCACAGTCTCCCCCTCACACACACACCCACACATCCTCTCACACACTCACAGTCTCCCCCTCACACACACACCCACACAGACTCTCACACACTCAGTCTTCCCCTCACACACACACAGACTCACACACTCACCGTCTCCCCCTCACACACACACCCACACATCCTCTCACACACTCTCAGTCTCCCCCTCACTCACACACACACACACACACAGACTCACACACAGACTCACACACACTCACAGTCTCCCCCTCTCACACACACACACAGACTCTCACACACTCACAGTCTCCCCCTCACTCACTCACTCACACACACACACACAGACTCACACACACTCACAGTCTCCCCCTCACACACACACACAGACTCTCACACACTCACAGTCTCCCCCTCACTCACTCACTCACACACACACACACACAGACTCACACACACTCACAGTCTTCCCCTCACACACACACACAGACTCTCACACACTCAGTCTTCCCCTCACACACACACACACATCCTCTCACACACTCACAGTCTTCCCCTCACACACTCACACACACATCCTCCCACACACTCACAGTCTTCCCCTCACACACAAACACACAGACTCACACACACTCAGTCTTCCCCTCACACACACACACAGACTCTCACACACTCACAGTCTTCCCCTCACACACACACACACATCCTCTCACACACTCACAGTCTTCCCCTCACACACTCACACACACATCCTCCCACACACTCACAGTCTTCCCCTCACACACACACACACAGACTCACACACACTCACAGTCTTCCCCTCACACACACACACAGACTCTCACACACTCACAGTCTTCCCCTCACACACACACACATCCTCTCACACACTCACAGTCTTCCCCTCACACACTCACACACACATCCTCTCACACACTCAC